>NW_024100755.1:0-185479 GCF_016161935.1 Mauremys reevesii
GGAGTTATATCAACCTAATCCTGGTGTAGATAGTGGCTCAGCTGTCAGAACTTTCTGGAGCGATGAGGGAGGGGCCCAGCCCTGTAGCAGGGAATGCAGGCATAAGTAGTTCACCCAGGCATTGTGGGTTACTGGAGGCATTGCATTTATGGTGATATAATGAACAGCATTTACACTGACAATTTGTCGCTTGAAGTTTGCTGCAAAGCTCAGCCTCATCGAGGTTGGGATTGAGGGATCAGGGTTGGGACAGAGGAGAAGAGGTCGACTGAGGGAGCTGCCAAAGCTTCACACAACTGATAAATATAATTCCTGCTGGAATAATTTGCAGTGCAGACCTGGCCAAAGATTCACACACACACAGCTTGTAAGGAAAACTCACTCCGTTTTCTGCTTTGCAGAATCCAAACACATGAAATATCAGTCCTCACTGGGGATGGCAGAGAGCTGTGCAGTGTGCAAATTATCTCATCCAGTTGGTGCAGGTACCATGGCTTAGCTGTGTTCAAAGCACCTGCTCGGTAAACAGTGAGATCCTGGGTTCACCTCACAGTGCCTTGTTGAAAAATTTTGAGCACCTGGTATTGGCTACTGTCAGAGGACAAAACAGAGAGGCTAGATAATCCCTTGGTCCAGTCCAGTATGGTTTAAATCTTGATACCACAGCACGATAATAGAGTTGATGAAAGTTCAGGAGTTAAGACCTGATAGGCCAGTGGTCCAGCCTTGTCATGACACCTCTCCTCTGGGATAGTAGTCTGGCCTCCTGCACCAAATGGTCGGTCTTGGCCAGAATCCATGGGCGGTCATTTGGCTTACAACGCAGGATTGGAGTCTGCTTGTGTGCAATCATGGAATATAACCTAACTGCCCTTTGAAACAATGGGATCGCAGCAGGACGTACATTGTCCTGCCCCCAGCAGACAGACCAATGAGAAACATGAGGTCCAGGGATGATTGTTCTATTTCACTGCTAAACTCTCTCCCTGCACCTCTGGCTCTAGAGCAGGGACTGAGCCTGTTTGAGACAATGGACACTGCAACTTCATAGCCTGCTGCTGGACTGATTAAGGTGAGCAGGGGCCAGCCGTGGCAGCTTCCTTGAGTTCATACTGTGATTAAAAACACTTTAGGGCACTTCAAGTCTCAAAAAAAAAAAGCTTTCTCCTTGGTGTCAGCTTAATTTTGTATTTATGGCTTGGGCTGTGATCAAATGGTGCTGATACAGGTAATTGATTTGGTTTCTTTTCCAATCATCCAAGACCTCCTCAACTTAACATAGCTAAAGAGAATGATCAATGGCCTGTAGCCAGATCTGCCAACCCCGGCTCTCAGATGCATTAGATCCAGGAACCAAGGACTTGGCCGCGTGTCCAGCTTTTCTAAATAGTCCTTAATTTGTTCTTTTCACTAACTGAGGGCTGCTCCTCTCCTCCCCATACTCATGCTGCCCGTGTCTGTGAATAACTGATGGCAAAAAAGTGGCATTGAGCACTTCCGGGCTTTATCCACATCATCTGTCCCTGTGGTTGCCCGCTGCCCTGATTCAATAAGGGTCCCACACTTTCCTGACCACCTCTTTTTAGCTAACACACCTAATGTGAGAAATTCTGGACTTTCAAAGTTAATCAGGTTGAAGTTCCATTTTGAAATACAAATCATTCAAATCGATACTGGGTCAATGTTTTCTCCTCTATTCTATTTCTCACACACATTCCCTCACCCCAACCTTTGGAGTGAGGTTTTACAGCCGGACATTTTAGGCCAAGGGGGTGTAATTACATCAAAGAAGCTTTTCAGGATTAGCCCCATTTCCTGACATTACTAACAAAAGGCAAAACAAGACAAGTTTTATTTCTCCAGTATAATTCTAGTTGATCACACAATTAAGCTCTTCTCCAAGTAAAGAGTAAATCTCTATGTAATTTCATTTTCATTGGTAATAATAAATCTCAACAATTAAAGAATTTTCTCATATATGGAAGTTTTTCCTTTAATCTTCTCTTTCACCAGTAGAACCCTTGAGTGAACAGTTGTGGTTAGGGATTAGATCGGGTGAAAAGCAAATTTTTGGCCCAGGACACATCTGAGAAAGGGAAATGCTGTATGGGGCCTTGAATGCTCACGAAATTGGGCTGTGGGTATGGGAGGGGGTGAGGGCTCTGCTTCAGCAGTGGGCTCTGGGGTGGAGCTGCAGAAATGAGTCTGTGTGGTGTGGAGGGGCTCCAGGGTTTGACAGGGGATTGGGTGGGGCGAGGGATGAGAGGTTGGGGGTGGAGGAGGTGCCCAGGCTGGGACTGAGGGGTTAGGAGAGTGGAGGTCTGGTGGGTGTGAGGGGGCTTCAGTCTCCGGTTGACGCTTACCCGGTCAAACAGCTCCTGGAAGCGGTGCGCAGTGACTGGCTCCCGCCTGCTCCACACGTGAGGCATGGGCCAGGCAGCTCCTGGGTGGAATGCAGTCTCTCGGACAATGGGAACCATGGAGGTGGTGCTTGGGGGGGTGGGGCAGTGTGGAGCCCTGGCTGCCCTTATGCGGTAGGAGCTGGGAGGGGGACATGCCAGTGTTCCCAGGAGCCGTGATTGAGCCACAGCACATGCGTGAGCAGGGCAAGCCCCCACTCCGCCTCCCGGCTGGGAGTGTCGGAATGTGGCAAGCCCCAGCACCTGCCTCCAGTGCGCTGGATTAAAACGTCTGAAGTTGGCCAGATGCGGCCCTCGGCCATAGTTTGCCCACCCTGGATTAGATACACAAAGTCCGGATCAGAATCTTGCAAAATAAACAGAGATGGAGGTTCCTGCTAAAAATGCACATCCTCACATAATGCGACACTGGATTTCGTCCCACACACAGTTCCATCACCCACAAATGGTGAGTTCAACAAAAACACCACTTGCTGCTCTCCACATCTACATCATTATGGACAGTGTCATGGCAAGTTGATACATCCTTGTCACAGGGTGTGTGGCCATGTACGAAGAAGGTGCAGGGGATTTGGGGCGGGGCGGATGGAAATTCTGCCCCGGGTCAAGACAGCTTGTCTTCAGGTGGTGACTCCATCCAGTGGTGGCGCGCAGTGTGGGGAAGTGGAGGGACCGGGACCACCCCACCTGACTCAGGTCCTGGACCCAGGGCCTTGAGGATCTTGGGCCAATACCCTGTGTCCAGGGTTGATCTCTCACTGCAACAGTCCCGCCTCCCTGAGCTCACTTCCCCTGCCTTACGCTCCAGAGTCGGTAATAACCCCGGCATCCAGCGCCGCATCCTTGGCGTGTCAACTAGGTGTCTGCAGGGGGCCTCCAGGGGTGGGCTGGATGGTGCAAGCCCTCGGGGTCTGGTGCAGTTTCTGGCAGGTTTTTCCAAGCAACATAGGGCTGGTTCTCTCCCTCCTCAGTCCACCCAGGCTGAGCTGAGCTGCTCCTCTTTATACTCCGCTCCCAGTCGGCGCATGCCCAGAGAGGTGGGAGGGGTGTGGCCTCTTCAGCCCATGCCAGGGGCGCAGTTAACCCTAGCAGTGCCAGTTCAAGCTTGATACACTCTCATCACAGACAGCATTTCCCAAAATGTTGGGATTAGCTAGAGACTTTCTTCCAGGAGGCAATCCTCCAGCAGGGACTGGGTCATAAATACCTTGGGGGAAAACCAAATACCTGGGCATTTTGGCCTAGTTAAACCAAATCACTTGCTGTGGAATTCTCATCTCTGGATCATCTGAGAGACAATATTGACTTAAATTAATTGAATCATTCCTGTGACCATGTGGCACTTACTTCACATCAGTTGCAAAATTTATTTGGGGTCTCCTGCTGTTCACCTTTTCAGAGTGTGCAGATTTAAATACACAACTGTTTCTCTGATAATATGTCCAGCAGCTTGCAGCATTCTGTCCTGTTGACTGAACTGCATTTGAATCTTTCTCCATGTCACCATGCATGGGAGTAGGTGGAAAATCCCTTTCCAGCCCAGGGACCACCTGTTCCAAACCCTCCCCTAGAGTGAACACACCGTCACCCACAGGAAAAGTACAATGGATATAAATAAAGGAAGATATTTATTTACAGAGGGATGAGAGGAGAAAAACAACAAAGTGAAATATAGAGGGAGCAGTAGAACAGGGTTGCATTTAAACCCAGGTCCCACGTGGGCCCAGTGGGAGCACAGTCTGGACAGTGGGCAGACACTGGAGCAATGTGTTCATGCGCACAGAGTTCCCACGTAGTCCTGGAGCAAAGTTCCAGTCCAGTGCAGTGAGTCTTGGGTGCTCCTGGTCATCTTCTCAGTGCCAGTGAATCTCTCCCAGCAAACCCTCCGGGTGCCCCTCTCTTCTGCCGCTTTCAGCAAAGCTCCTGTAGAGAGCGACCTCTCCCAGTACTTAACTAGCTACAGCCTCCTCCTTGTTCCCAATGTGCAGACAGTCACCAGCCCCAGTACTCACAGCCTCCCATGCAGCTCTGGGCAGCCATGATACAGGGTCCGCCCGCCTGTCCTTCTTCGGCGATTCCCCGTGGCACAGTGCACCTCCTGGCTCCTGTCCTGGGCTGTCCCTGACTGGGCCTGTCCCTTTCTCAGGGCTTTACGCAGGTTTTTCCCCTTCCTTTCCAGGCCCTGAAGACTCGCCTCTCTCCTCCCTCTCCTTCTGAAAAAGATTTATAGGGGCCATGCCTTCCTATAAATTCTCAGCAAGGGGTTATACAAATAAGATGTAAATATTCAATACAGGAGTAGATGATTCACTACCAGGGACAAGCTACCAAGGAATGTCATTTAATGGAAGACTAGCATGCATTTTCTGTAGAATGTGTTTGCCTTGGTAAAGCAGCTTCCAGTAACATACAGAGGCATTTGATATGTAGGGGGTCAGACTAGATGCTCTAGAATGGTCTCTTCTGGCCAGCAAAGCTCACTAATTTCTGAAAACTGGAGTGTAGCATTGGGAGCAGCGTCTGATGCCTTTCCGTTCAGCCAGATTGCCAGGGGCGGCTCTAGAAATCTGCTGCCTCGGCAGGGCTGCGCTACTGCATCTGCCACGTCGCCTTCCCGTCCGCACGGCCGGGCAGAAGCGCTGGTGGACGGTCTCTGGTCCCACGGCTGCCCGGTGGAGCACTCAGCAGGCATGACTGCGGCTAACCGCTGGAGCCAAATGCCGCCCCTGCCAGGATTAATGCCGCCTCTGCCACGCCTGCTTTACGCTGGCTGGGGTCTGGATCGCCCCGCTGGCTTGGCTGCCTAGAAACGGAACGCTCCTTGAATGGGGTGATCCACAGGAGTAGCTCAAACCTCCAAAGTGCCTGGGCCAGTGGCAGGACATTAGCACAGAAAAGGGAGGTGTGGCAGTGACATCACAAAGGTTTTCTTTGCAGGACCTCAGACTATTGGTCAAAGGTGGTGGGGAGGTGGTGACCTCACAGAGAGATGCTGACATCAGCCAGGCAGCCAGGACAGGGAGAGGGGCCAGGGAAACTCCTAGAGAGACCCCTGTGGCTTTGCTTCAGCAAGTTCTCCTTCTCCAGGTCTCCTCTTTGAGGACAGAGAGAGTATTCTCGGGTTCACGGACGTGCAGCGCCAGGAGGAACCTTCTTTCGTAGTTTTCTCCTTCCCTTTCCACTGATTTTACTAGAAAACAGCCGTCCCTGCTTGTAGAAGGTAAGAGCCTCCTCGGAGGTTTGAAACCTGTCTCAGTCTGATCCATCTGGTGACCACGTGAATTCTAGGCAAGGAAAACACCAGCTAAGGAGGCAGAATTTTATTGCGCACCTGGGATTTTGTCCCTTAGAATCACAGGGTCATTAGGGTTTGTCCTTTTTTTCACCATTTCCTCCATCCATCCCTTCCTCCTTTCTCTTTGTCTCTTGCTTCTTTTGTCCTTTCTCCTGTTCCCCTCCCAACAGCAGGAGCAGTGTGTGTGTGTGTGTGTGTGTTGGGGAGTGCTCGCAGCTCGCACTGTGGGAGGTCCACCCAAAATGTGAGGCTGAAATAGTGCTCGGGCAGTGATCCCCACCAGTGACCCAGGCCATCCTTTGGGATCTCTGGTGAGAACCCTCAGCCTCCCGTCCTGTGTCTCTACCCTGATTGGCTGAGCAGGGGGTTATTGACAGGGAGGAGACTCAGGTCCCTTGTTGTTCTCTTTGAAGACCAAGTAAATAAGTCAGAACCAGTCATATGTTTGATGAATTTTGCTACTTCTCTGCATTAATTGTCTCTGAGCAGTTCATGATTCTCTCTAACATTGCAGTTCTCCTCAAATACTGCTGAATAATTACTGTGCACTGTTGTTGGTCTGGGCTCATCCGAGAGCACTTTATTCAGGTCATTCAATGTCTGAAATTCAAGATCTGATGGTTAGTTTGAAAATCAGGGCTCTTGGGTCTATTCCCAACTCTGCCACTGGCTGGCTGTGTGACCTAAGACAAGTCAATTCTCCTTTCTCAGCCTTAGCTTCTCCCTCTTTCAAGTAGGGATAATAATGATCCGCTCCTGCCTACCTCACGGTGGGTGGAGGATGGGGATCCATCGGAGAGTGTCACTAGGAGTATCAGAGGGGCCGTGTTAGTCTGGATCTGTAAAAGCAGCAAAGAGTCCTGTGGCACCTTATAGACTAACAGACGTATTGGAGCATGAGCGACTGCACATGGCTAAGCAAAGAGAACAAACCCCAAATCCCCCCTATGCTTTGGGAGCCAGGTTTGCGGTGGGAATTCTGTAGTTCAGATGACTTCAAGCCTGGACATTGTGATTCTTTACCAGTTTCTCTGGCATTGGGACAGTTTTGTGCTGATGGCCGAGTGGTTAAGGTGTTGGAGTCGAAATCCAATAGGGTTCCCCTGCGCAGGGTCAAATTCTGCTCACAGCGAGGCCTGTGTTTTAGCCAGTCCCTCACCCGGGCAATACCTCTGTACAACCCCCTGAGACACTCTCAATTCTCTCCCCACCCCAAGTAAATCCTGTTCTGCTCCTTTCATAGAGATCCCTGGGACACCACCTCACAGTGTGTCCTGAGGGTCAGGCAAACTCTTAGCACCTGGAAGCCTCTGCCACTCACCTGGTGCCCCATAGATCAGCCATAGCCCTGGTTCTGCTCTCTCTAGGGTGTGAAAGGAGCCAAGTCAGCGACTCCATGGGAGCTACGGGGCTGCAGAACCAACAGAGCAAAAATAGGTGCTCAGCGCCCACTGGCAGCCAGCTCCCCCACCCCACTACAGGCCTTGCTGACAAGCTCCTCCTCTTCCCCTTCAGCACCTCCCACCTGCCAGTGATCAGCTGTTCACTGGGGTGCAGGAGGCGCTGAGTGGGAGCGGAGAGCAGGGGACGGCAGGAGGTGGGAGAGGGAGAGAATGGGGCAGGAAGGTGCAAGCCAGGAAGAGATGGGACAGGGTGGGGGCTTGGGGAAGGGTGGAGTGGGGACAGGGCCTGGGGTTGAAAGGATTTGTCCTGGGCCCTGCACCCCTCTAGGAGCCGGCCCTGCAGGAAGCACCAACTCTCACAGTGACAATACAACTGACCAGCATTGCGGGGGAGGCTGAGGGAGATCTGCACTCACCAGGTCTCTTCTCTCCCCCACAGTGAGCCAGACACTGCTCTCTCCTGGCTCTCACTCTAGCAGCTGGATGCCAAGGAGCCATCTCCCCACAGGAAGTGCATTGAGTGCCCCTGTGGTGCTGGGGGGCTGGCGCTGCTGCTGCCTGTGGGGCTGGCAGGGGGGCTGATGTCTGCACAGACTCTCAGCTGCCAGGCCGGAGGGGGCACTTGGGACCTTACCAGACTGGCTCAGTGAAGACGGGGTTGGCAGAGCAATACAGACGCTCTCCAGAGCACGGAGCAGCAGCTGCCCATGCAGCCAGGCAATGAGCATTTCCCACAGCCTGGAGCCGAGGGGGAGGCGGGAGCTGCTGTTCCAGCTCCTCGGGGACAGGCCCTGTCAGCCAACGGCCACTTACTCCCCACAGCTGAGGGTGCCAGGTTCCTCCGGTGGGGGTGTGGAGCAGCCGTTCGTTTTCCTGTCCTTTTTGTGTGCAACATCTGACAAAAACATCCCAGACAGAGAAGCAACAGGCGAAAATGCTATTTTGGAGGTACCAAAGTAGCTCAGTTGGGAGAGCATTAGACTGAAGATCTAAAGGTCCCTGGTTCAATCCCAGGCTTTGGCAGGTCCTTTCCTCTCTTTGTGCAGGGGTGGCTTGTTTCTGGGAGCACAGCAGTGCCTGCACCCAAGGTGAGTCCCTGAGCTTGGGCTCTGCAGTAGGAAAACATAGAAGGGGCTTCTGCCCCTAGTTGGCCCACCTGACCTTTAACAAGGAGAGATGGGAGCTGTCTTTCCCAACACAGCAGGAAGAGAGTGAGGCAGGGGGACCCTCAGGAATGGTGCCAGAGGGGCTGCTGGACAGTGACAGGCAGGGATTGGGGATGGAAGCTCCTCTGTGCAGCTGAGCAAGGGCAGTACCAGGGAAGGGGCATCTGTAAAAGTGACCCAGCAACACCTCTCCTCCTCTGGGCATCTGGAGCAGAGGCAGCTGGTGCTGACAGCTCCAAGTGAAGGGTTAAAAGCCACAGAGCAACTGAGGTCAGCACTAGAGGAGGGCAGTACCATGCCTACGTGTGGCCTTCAGACAGGCACAAAACACCCAGCCAGGCTGCTGCCTGCTGCCAAACACCCACTGAAGGTCACCAGCATGTGGGGCGGCTGCTGATGCTCTGTGGCCAACATCAGAAGACAGTAGGAAAGCAGGGCCAGCCCCCATGGTGGGGCCTCTTACCGTTCCCACTCACGGTGCTCACTTTGGCAGTGGGGCAGGAGATTTTACCCCAAGAGGCTTTTCCCCAGGTGGTGAGAAGCAGAGAAAGACCCAGGCTCCCAAGGTGCTATGTAGCAACCCCCCTCAAACACAGGGACAGGCGCACACTTGGAAGAGGGAAACTGCTCCACACGCTAGCCTGGGCAGCCACCCATTTTCTTTGGCAAGTCAGGAAGGGCAAAGGTGAGACTGGAAGCACATGGGGCTCATGCCCCAGCCTTTGTGACACCCACCCCCCAACTCCTTCCGGGCTATAGCTGAAGCCAGAGCATTGGCCTGAGCGGCCAAGAAGAGGTTCCAGCCCTGAAGGGAGCAGGACTTGCAGCACAAAGTGAGCACAACCACGAGGGGACTCAAATCCTGAATCATCCGATCCACAGGGAGATGCCTTATCCTTTAGGCCACATGATGAGGGGGTCTAAACACTTCTTTGGAAAAGCCGGACACTGTGTTTCTCAGGTCATCTGCTGTGGGGGCCGAGACTCTCTGGGCACAAGTTAAGTTCCCAGCGACACGTGAGACTTAACTGTATGGGGCCAGGTGCAGGGCTTTGGCAGGAAGGCTCGGGCATTGGGGATTGAGGTGCAGCGGATGGACCGGCTGTCTAGGCACAGAGATTTAGTCTCCCTGAGGAGGAGGAGGAATCCTTCTGACAGGCAGTGGCTGTGCAGAAAAAGAGGAGGGGTTCCTGGGACTTTTTTTGTCTCTCTTTGCCTGCGTGCTCACTCTTGCCTGCACACTGGGATAATCACTGTTGTGGTGAATGGTGAAGCTCTTCCTAACAAGCCCAGGTAGCTCAGGTGGTAGAGCATGAGGCTCTTAATCTGAGGCCAGGGTTCAAGCCCCTGTCTGGGCACTCAGCTTTTAAGTTGCCTTGTGTGCCAGGAGCCAAACTCTGTTCACAGCCACACAGGGATTCCCAGAAGCTGTGGCCATTTCCTGGAAAGGTTCCTTTCCTTAGCAAGCAGGAGAGAGGCTGCAGGTGCAGATAGCGCAGTCTCTGGCTGCCAGGAAGCGCTGTGGGGCCAGGTGCTGAGAAAGCCCAGAGGGGGAGCAGCAGAGATGAGGGGAAGAGAGACAGAGAAGCAATGAGAACAGAGCACAAGTGTAAAGGGGGCATCTGGTCTGGCTATTGTGGCAAACTTCCCTGGTTTATACATGACCCTGGTGGAATTGGCCTGTGGAAGGATCTGAGTCCCCACCCCCTTACCCAGAGGCTGCCTGACCTCGAGGACTGTTAGGATACAGAGATTCAGGCCTGTCTGCAGAGGCCTGTACTTTAAGAATTTAGGTGTATTTTTATCACTTAGCTAGTTATAAAGATATAAAAGAGAGAATAAAAAATCACTGTCTGTCTGTGTAATGGCCTTCTCTTACTGTGACAGTCTGAGGCCTGGTTCTTCGGCTAAGCAGCAAAGGCAGCCATAAGCTGGGAAGTGTCTGGTCACATTCACACATTCCCAACTAGTCACATTGAAATAAGGTGCTATTGGGCTGTGAGGAATACAATCCTGTCCTGATATTCCATCACCTCCAGAGAAAGGGAAACTTAGTTTGTAGCATCCTGTCTGGCAAGAACTCACTTATCAATAGACACAGCTGGAAAACTCCTGTCTATTGTGACTCAGCAAGGTCACAAGGCATATCTGTAGTTGTGAAATCCTCCCTTCTGTATTGTTTTGTATGTTTATTTGCATGTTCTCTGTCTGGGTCTGTGATTGTTTCTTTCCTGCTGTGAGAGGAAAACATCAGACGCTGCTCCCAATGCTACACTCAAGTTTTTCAGAAATTAGTCGACTTTATGGCCAGAAGAGATAGATATATGTATAGATGTATAGTTGTGAAATCCTCCCTTCTGTATTGTTTTGTATGTTTATTTGCATGGTCTCTGTCTGGTTCTGTGATTGTTTCTGTCTGCTGTATAATTAATTTTGTTGGGTGTGACCAGTGAAGGAGGTGGAATATAACCATGTTACAGTATATTAGGACTGGTTAGTCTAGAGAAGGAGTGAGGGTACCAGGCAGTGTGGCGGTCGGGGCCACGTGGTGAGTGCCCCGCTGAAGCGCTGGCCGCCCTCCTTCTCTCTCCCTCCGCTCCTCCCCTTCCCCGCTAGACCGGTGCGCACTGTGCAGCACAGGGACTCCACTGGCTCTGGGCCGCCATGGAGGGTTTTTTGTTTTGTTTTTCCCTGCTTTGCCGGGCCGCGCCTGGTTGTTTTTCCCCACCCCTGCTTTGTTGCTCCAGCCCCCATTTTTGTGTTGTCCCCCAACTTTGCCGCCTCCAGCTGCGCGTATCCGCCCCACACCCCTGCTTTGCCGCTCCAGCCGTGCCGTTTTTTCCCCCCGCTGTTTTGTTGCTTGGGGCAGCAAAAAAGCCAGAGCTGGCCCTGCCCACACCTGACTCCCTGCCATCTCTACCGGGACCTGACAAGCTTTGCTTGTGTTTGGATTCTGCAAAGCAGAGGAGCAGGTGAGGTTTTCCTTGCAAGCTCTGTGTGTGTGTGTGTGTGTGTGTGTGTGTGTGTGTGTGTGTGTGTGTGTGTGTGTGTGTGTGTGTGTGTGAGAGAGAGAGAGAGAGAGAGAGAGTCAATCTTTGGCCAGGTCTGCACTACAAAGTTATTTCAGCAGAATTATATTGCTCAGGTGTGTGAAAAACACACTAAGCTCCCTCAGTCAGCAGCTTGTGGCTGGTGTACACACTGCAATGCCACGTCTGGTGACAAAACTGCCCTGTTTTGCTGACAAAATAAAATGACTTTGATGAGAGGTCTAGAGCTTTTGCAGCAAACTTAAAGTGACAGAGTAGACGCTGCTGTTCATTATATCACCATAACTGGCCTCCTCCAGTATCCCACAATGCCTGCCGTGAACTCGCCTGCCCTGCATTCCTGCTACAGAGCCATGGCCCCTCCCCTTTCATAGCTCCGGGAAGTTCTCACAGCTGAGCCTGCTGCTCTGCTCCGGCAGCCAGGAGCAAATCACTGCCATGGATGCTGCTCTCTCCGCCCTGCAACACAGAGCAGGGTGGCGGAACTTCCATACATTGGGGCACTGGCATCCGAACTGTGACGCCACCATGACATCCCTTCCCTCGAGGAGGCTCTTACCTTCTAAACAAGGACGGCTGTTTTCTTGTAAAATCACTGAAAGGGAAGGAGAAAACTCGAAAGAGGTTCCTCCTGGCGCTCACGTCCGTGAAGCCGAATACTTTCTCAGTCCTCAAAGAGAGACCTGGAGAGGGAGACTTGCTGAAGCAAAGCCACAGGGTCTCTGAGGTTTCCTGGCCCTCGCCCCTGTCCTGCCTGGCTGATGTCAGCATCTCTCTGTGAGGTCACCACCTCCCCACCACCTTTGGCCAATAGTCTGAGGTCCTGCAAAAGCCTTTGTGATGTCACTGCCACACCCTCCCTTGTTGTGCTAGTGTCCTGCCCTGGCCAGGCACTTTGGAGGTTTGAGCTACTCCTGTGGATCACCACACTCAAGGAGCGTTCGTTCTAGGAAGCAAGCCGGCTAGACAGGAAAACATCAGATGCTGCTCCCAATGCTACACTCAAGTTTTTCAGAAATTAGTCGACTTTATGGCCAGAAGAGACCATTAGAGCATCTAATCTGACCCCCTGCATATCACAGGCCTCCTGTATGACACAAGAGCTACTTTGGGGCAACACATTCCAGAAAGGCATCTAGTCTTCATTGATTGACATCAAGAGATGGAGAATCCACCACTTTCCTTGGTAGCTTGTTCCTGTGGTGAATCATCCTCTCCGTTGAATATTTGTGCCTTAGTTCTAATATGAATTTGTCTCTTTCACCTTCCAGCCATTGGGTCTTGTTATGCCTTTCTCTGCTCGATTAAAGAGCCCTTTAATACCCAATATTTTCTCTCCATTAAGGCACTTCAACACTTCCATGAAGTCACCTTTCAATCTTCTTTTGATAAGCTAAACAGGTTGAGCTCATTCAATAGCTCACTAGAAGGCATTTTTCTCCAGCCCTCAGAACATTTGGTGGCTCTTTGCTGCCCCAGCTCCAATTTCACAACATATTTTTCAAATGAGGACACCAAAACTGGAGGCAGCATTACAGTATCAGTCTCACTGATGCCGTGTCACTTCCTGTGACGTTATTGACATAATCTATAACTGTATAGATCATTGTTGCGACCACTGTTCTATATTTTCAGCCAATATGGTAGAAAGGTTGTTGTGTAAGGGGTCTATGGAGAGGTTCTGATTGGCTGATTATAATGATGCTATCTCTAGATGTGTATCATTTTTGTAGTTGATGTTATGAATATTGGCTCTATGCTGCCCATATTTCAAACTTGTGCTCTGCTTCCAGGGAACACCCCAGACAAGTTGGTGTCAGTTCTGTCTAGCCTGTTTGATGGCTCATTAAGGACCATCAGCTGTACAATCGACCCATTGAGAGAAGGCAGATATGCCTTGTGACTCAGCAAGGTCTGCAGGACCTGCCTATGGACAGAACTTTAAGGTTTTTCTATGCCAGGTGCTGTATAGAGTGTCCTTGGGACAAAGACTACATGGCAAGAGACTATAAAAGGCTGATGCCTCGCCTCCATCTTGTCTTCAGTCCTGCTTCATACCTCTGGATGGACTTTGCTACAAACTGAAGCTCTACAAAGGACTGAATGACCCCTTATTTTTCTCTGGCCTAGCAAGAATGAATTGAATGTTGTGACTTTCTGGAAAGTGCAGCGAAATTAAATGTGGGGAATTCAGTCTCTGTGTTTGTGAGCTGATGTTTTCCTCTCACAGGTCAGTGCCTGCATTGAAATACCCAGAGGGATCTAAGGGCTGGTGTACGCTGGGCACTGAACTGGCAGAGCGACGTCTCTCAGGGTGTGACCCCCCCAACCCATATAGTTAAGGTGACCTAAGCCCTGGTTAGATAGTGTTGGGTCTGAACTTTTGATGAACTGAAACTTAACTCAGACTTGATGTCTCTGTCTGAAACTTTTAATCAAAGCTCTGACCTGTGAACTACTCATGACAGCCCCCTCCCCTTAAGTAGCCATCTCCCCTTTGTTTTTTCTAATTTACATTTTAACCTGTTTTATCCTGTAGAATCTTGATTGATTATGCATGACCATTATAATCTGTTAATCACTTTGTTTACTTCTGTGTATAAATATTAATGCTCAACCCTAATAAACTTGCCACACTTACTCCGAAGCTTTTCTGTAAGCTAAGGATGGTGTGAGCCCGTTGATCAACGAATTGTTGTCTGGTCTCTGACAGACTTGTGAGCCCCATACCAACTCCGCACGAACTCGGGTGCTGGAGAGGTGAGTAAGGACTTGCTTTTTACCTAACAATTTGGGGGCTCGTCCGGGATTCCTTCTGGTGCGGTGCCTCTGTCCAGTGGCCAGACCACTCATATACGAATTGGCAGGCGCCATGGGAGATTTCTCCCAGCCAATTCAATATTGAGGGGTCGTGTACTGGACAGCAGGATAAACGCCAGTTGGAGGGCTCCTGTCAGACACCATGGGTCAAGGGACTAGCGTGCCTCTTGAGAGTCCGCTGGGATTGTAAATAAGTTATGGAATGAAGGGAAACTCCCAGTACAGACAGGAATGTCTAGGAGGAAGTTGTACACACTGTGTGTAAGGAATTGACTGGGTATACCGCGGTATTGGCCGACCCGGAGATGAGGTGGTTCAGATGGCTCTTTCAACAGGCTGCCTTAAGAGGAGTAAGGAGCCAGATCGAAAAGACCATCCGGGACAGTTATGTTACTGGTTTTGTTGGGACACAGCAGCAGAGCTGTGGAAATCTTTAAAAATTATGGCAGTCAGGTATTCTTCCAGAGTGAACCTCCATGCTATTTCGATGAAGGGTGTAAACCACGGCGTGTTTTAACTCGTCAGTTGGTCCCCACTGCACCTGCCCCTATTCCTCCGCAAGGACTCTCCAGAGTGCAGAGGGGAATCTGCAGGACTCCAAATTGGAATCTCTGCAGAGTGATAAGGAGGAAATGGAGGGCACACCTCGGGAGGAGTAATTACTAGGCAAAGATCAAGCAGATGCAGCAGGATGCATACTACTCTTATTTCGTTTTTGTGAATCAGTCAGTACCCCTGTAAGGGATTATTTCAAAGTTTCGCCCTGGTTGGGGAGGTGAGTCAGTCACTTCAGTGTTGGACGTAGCTGATTTTGCATGGGAAGAAAAAGGAAGAATATAAGTTGATGGCTTTAGCTTTTCGCGGTGGTATTCGAGGCAGAAGCCGTGGCCGTGGCAGGGGATTTCAGGGTGCTCGGGGAAGAGGGTCCTGGCAACCCCAGCCACCAGGAAATTGTTTTCAGTGCGGACAGCCCGGTCACTTTAAACGTGAATGCCCCTGGGGACGCCCAGAGGGTCTGGTCGCATCCGCAGATACTTACACCAGGGACGAATACACACCCTGCACCACCAGCCCAGCCCGTTCCTCAGGCCTGATCAACTACGGGCAACAGCAGCAGCTGCAGCAAGCTCAGCCTTCTCAATGACGGTACTCCCGGGGCGAAGGCAAACAATGTGATGGTCTTATGTCCCAATGTCTTTAGCCGGCTCCTTCCTCACTTTCTCCTCCCAGCAAAGAGCCCTGTCTAACCCTTACAGTCCAGGGACTGCCTGTCTCTTTCCTCATTGATACTGGAGCTACTTTCTCTCTTTTAAATCATGCCCCCTCTCCCTGGCTATCCTCTGAGGTTAAAACTGCAACTGGGGTGGAAGGCAACCCACAGTCTCTGGGACTCACTTTGCCTCTAAATGTTATTTATGCTGATAAATGTTTTTCTCACCGTTTTCTTTTTTCCACCGCTTGTCCGATCCCTTATATGGGCCGGGATTTACTCTGTAAGCTTGAGGCTACTTTAACCTGCACTCCTGAAGGTAGGATTATTGATGACAGTGTTAGGAGATTTGGCCCCAGCTCAGGTAATTGGGAACCCCTCTCTCCCCTGACCTCACTGACTTGCCTTCAACCCTCTGGGGAATTTCTGACACTGATGTTGGCCTGCTCCTTTCGGCAGAGCCAGTAAGGATTCAAGTGAAGCCCTCCTTAGCCCCCGTCAGTCCCCAATACCCCTGTCGCTGGAAGCCCGGAGGGCATCCGCCCCATTGTCGAGGGATTCATTGCACAAAAGCTAGTCCGCCCTCAGCGCACTCCCTGTAATACCCCTATACTGCCTGTCAAAAAGCCTCCTAAAAAGGACGGAGACCCTATTCGTTGGCGCTTTGTACAGGATCTACGGGTTATTAATAACTATGTGGTCCCTCTTCATGCAGTAGTTCCTGATCCAGCTACTATCATCAGCCAAATCCCCTGGGATGCTGAGTGGTTCACTGTTATTGACTTAAAATCAGCCTTTTTCAGCATTCCTGTGCACCCAGACTCTCAATATCTCTTTGGTTTCACCTGGGAGGGACAAAGTTATGTCTGGCAATGACTTCCTCAAGGCTACAGAGACAGCCCCACGATTTTCAGCCAATGCCTCCGCCACGACTTGGAAGGCTTCACCAGTCCGCAGGGATCCACGTTAGTCCCATAATGATGACATCCTACTAGGTAACCGCGAAGAAGCCGCCCTCCGCATCGATGGTAAGGCACTTTTATTATACCTACACACCAGAGGCCACAAGGTAGACCCTAACAAGATTCAGTGGGTCTCACAGAAGGTCCGATATCTGGGCTTCCTGTTAACCCCAGAGGGGAGACAAATGGACCCAGTCCGCATAAAGACTATCCAAACTGCCCTCTGCCAAACACCAAGAAACAACTTCGAGGTTTCTTAGGATTAATTGGCTTCTGTCGCCCCTGGTTGACGTCCTGCGGGGAGTTAAGCGAACCGCTCCACCGACTCACTGCTAACCTTGCTCCTGACCCTTTGCAGTGGTCCCCAGACACGATCCAAGCCTTTCAGTTACTCAAGGACAGTGTGGCCTCCTCCATGTCTCTCCGCCCCCCCAATTACAGCAAACCCTTTCACCTTTTTGTCCACGAGAGGGGCGGACTTGCTAGTGGCGTCCTTACCCAGCTGAGCGGGCCCCACCATTTCCCGCTTGCTTTTTACTCCCAGCAGATCGACCCTGTCGCTCAGGGAACCCCATCCTGCACCCGGACTCTGGCAGCAGCTGCCCTGCTGATCACAAAGGCAAAGAGCCTGACCCTGGGTCATTTTACCACGGTCTGGACCTCTCATGCCTTGTCAGCCCTTCTGTGTAAGGGCACGACCCAAGTCTTTTCGGCCCATCGTCAGCAGCAGCTAATGGCCGAACTCTTAGAAGACACTAACCTAATTTTTGAAAGGTGTGGGCCCCTTAATCCAGCTACCTTGCTTCCTGACCTGCCAGTCCTCCAGGATCAGCACGACTGTGTGGAAGTAGTTCATAGCATCTTACAGATAAGGAACAACCTGTTTGACGTGCCACTGACAACCCTGATTGCATCCTCTTCTCGGACGGAAGCTCCTTCTATGTTGATGGCAAGCGTTTCACCGTTATGCAGTCACCTCTGAATGGGACATTCAAGAGGCCGCCTCACTGCCAGGCAACTGGGGAGCCCAAGCCGCCGAACTCTACGCCCTGGCCCGAGCTTGCCAGTTGGCTGCTGGTAAGACCGTTACCATTTTTACTGATAGCAAGTATGCTTTTACCGTACCAGTACCCGCTGCTGAACTACAGTCGTGGGAGAGCCTCGGAGCCACTCTGGTCAAAGGGACCTGGCTTATGCCGGATGGCCGAGCCTGCCTCCCTCGCTCCACATACCCCGTGGCAGTTCGCTGGCACCATGATAAGGGGGGTCACTACGGCACGCCCGGCCTTGTGGACACCATCGCCGCTTTTGGTATGCTCCAGGCATTCAACCCTACTGCCTGTCAATAGTGAAAGCATGCAGCACATGTCAGCGAATGGGCCTGCTCCGCCTCTTAACAAAATTAAGGGTGAAAGACCTCCGCCTGCTGCCCATTTCAACATCTTCAAATTGACTTTGCAGATATGCCAAAGGCTTTGGGAAAAAGCACCTCCTTGTTTTGGTTTGCCCTCTGACTTCATGGGTCGAAGCTTTTCCTACTGCTAATTGTACTGCTGCCACAGTGGCGAAGATCCTCCTTAGAGACATTGTACCCGCTTTGGCATCCCTCTCATACTTGATTCAGATCGCGGACCCCACTTTACTGGTAATGTCCTTGGCCGTTTAGAACAAGGACTGGGCATTTCACACTCCTTTCATACACCCTACCAACCCCAGTCTAGCGGGAAAGTTGAGCGTATGAATAGGGAGCTTAAGCTTACATTGGCTAAATACTGTCAGGAAACAGGGTTAAAGTGGCCTCAGGTACTTCCCTTGGTCCTGTTTCACCTTCGTACTCGCCCAACCCGTGTATTGGGATTATCCCCCTTTGAACTGCTCTATGGACACCCCCCTTTCAAAGGCGGGGCACTACCACGTGCTGATGTTTCACTATTGGGAGGGGAAAGCCTCGCAGATCCACCCGTTCCAACCAGGGGACTTGTCTGGGCCAAAAAGTTCGTTCGTGGCCGAGGTTTACTGGACCCCACCAGGTTCTTTTAACAACCCAGACTGCAGTGTTCCTGGAGGGAGCACCTGGATTTGGGAAAATGTCCCAGCTGCGCCAGTTAGCTTTGCAAAACCGAATGACTTTAGACATAATGTTAGCAGCCCAAGAAGGAACTTGCGCCCTCATACATGAAGAATGCTGTGTTTTTGTAAACGACACCTACCCTGACACTTTTCAACGTACCAAACATCTAAGGGAAATGGCTAAGAACTACTCCTCTGGCCAGCCACCTTATGATTGGTGGGGAGCCTTATGGAATTGGCTGCCTGGATTTGGGTGGGTTAAAAAACTCTTGGTGGGTATTGTTGGGGCCATAGTAATCCTTATAATACTGTGTTGCTGTATTCAGTGTGTCCCCTCCCTCATAAACTCATGTGGGTCAGTTTATTCTTTTTCTACTTCAGCCAAAGGCCTTACTCTCTTCGAGTTGGCCCAGGCTGAAATTATAGCCAAGGACCTTGGATCCTTAAAATGGGGTGTAGCTTTGGTAAATAGTTATCCCAAAGCTACAAATGGAGGAATGTTGGGTCTGAACTTTTGATGAACTGAAACATAACTCAGACTTGATGTCTCTGTCTGAAACTTTTAATCAAAGCTCTGACCTATGAACTACTCATGACACCCCCCTCCCCTTAAGTAGCCATCTCCCCTTTGTTTTTTCTAATTGACATTTTAACCTGTTTTATCCTGGAGAATCTTGATTGATTATGCATGACCATTATAATCTGTTAATCACTTTGTTTACTTCTGTGTATAAATATTAATGCTCAACCCTAATAAACTTGCCACACTTACTCTGAAGCTTTGCTCTTAAGCTAAGGATGGTGTGAGCCCGTTGATCAACGAATTGTTGTCTGGTTTCTGACAGACTTAGAGCCCCATACCAACTCCGCACGAACTCGGGTGCTGGAGAGGTGAGTAAGGACTTGCTTTTTACCTAACAATACTGCTAAATAAAAGGAAGAATTGTTCTGCCCATGGAGCTCTTACAGGGATGGGAAAACACCTCCAGTCACTGTCTACTCCAAGTGCTATAGCAGTGCCACAGCAGCCTTTTAAGTGTAGACAGAGTGAAAGTAGATCTGGTTCCACTTTGCACTCTGGATGCTCAGGCACTAAGACTAGAGTAATAATAATAACAGTGCAGTGCCTGCATAGTTGGCAGGATTTGAACTTGTGCAGGGTGACCCCAATAGATGCCTAACCCATTCCCTTAATGACTTGGCTACTTGATATAGAGCTGTTCTATTACATGATGATTCTGTTCTCACTGAATTGTCACTTCAAATTGCTCAGACCAGCTTCCCAGCACACACACGGCTGTGCATTAGTGTACTTGTGTCCTTGGGTGAACTGCGAGAATTCCTGCCCATTTCCTTCCAGCTGGAGCAGGATGAGAGTGTGTTTGTGTGAATGACATTGCTGAAGATTGTTGTTCATTCCCACTCTGACAATTCAGACAGTCCCTTTCCTAGTCAAATCTCCAGCACATCGTTCCAATAGCTGGGGCAGGATTTCTGGGGCACTGAAATTTTTTCAGGGGCTGGTGCATGAACTCAGCCTTGCATTCCACCCTTGATGTTTCATGGACTAACAACAGCAGCAGAAAGAAAGAGCCGAGCCAATATCTCCTGGCAGGGATGCAGGTGCCATGATCCCGCTGTCTGACTATCGCCAGTGCAGGAGTGAAGGGTTCACTGAAATCAAATGCCCTGCTCAGACCAGAGACACAGGAAGATTTTGCTGTTCATGGATCTGTGCAAAGGAAATTGTGTCTCTGTGTGAAATTGAGGCAGGAAATGAAACATCCACATGGTGGCCCAATGCTCTAGGGAATGTGGGAGAAGGACTCGGGCTGAGAAATGATTTAACAGGGTTTGTATTTATTGCCCTGATTAAAATCTATGGCTAAAAGGCAGCCACTGTTGTTAGTATTTGTACCTGTGTAGGACACCCCAGTGGGTGTCAAGTCCATTGTCTTCACAGGGGCAGTCAATTATTTTATCAAGGTACAAATTTCTTGGCCAAGGTATAGTCAAGGTCTAGACTCCAGAGAAAACAATACACTGCTGATAAGAGGAATTACATAAAAGATTTTGCAGCCACCATGGGCATAACTATGATGTGTCGTGTTTCACTCTCCTTTCCCTTTGGTGCCACCTCCTTTCCTTTGGCCTTGTAGTTGACTAAGGGCAAAGCTGAACATCTCCTCAGATACCAGGGAGTGTTTATGTCCATTCCTGTGAGCTACACAGGGGTTTGATGTTGCTGCTTTCAGTCCTCTGGCTCTGCCGGGATAAGGAACAATTCAGGCTGTCACTGAACTGGAAGGAGGAAGATCAGTTTTTGACAGGGAGAGGGACGCCTCCTCTTAAAGGTGTTTGTCTGGCTGGCAGTCCTGGTTCCCAGGTCTCGCCTGTGCGGCTCCAGCAGTTTTGGGACTGGGTCACCCTTGGCCCCACCTGCTGCCCCCAGGCGCTCCGCCCAGGGGCCCGTCAGTGCAGCGGAGCTGAGCAGCGCCTGCCTGCTCGCCCAGTGGCTGCCGGCCCTCCCCATGGCAGGGCAGGGTGGGGCTGTGCCTCCGCTGCCCTGTCCCGGAGCCCCTGCAGCCAATGGGACACTGTGGGGTGATGCCTGGGGGCAGCAGCACATGGAGGCCCCCCAGCCTGCCCCACCTTGGAGCCCCAGGGCCGCGCCACACCCTGACCCTCCCAGAGCCTGCACCCCGGTCCACACATGCCTGCCCCAACTCCTCCCACAGCCTGTGCCCTCTCCTCCACACACCCCTCCCGCCTGCCCCAATCTCCCTCCCAGAGCCTGCACCCCACCCTCCTCCTGTTCCCCTACTCCTGCTCCCAGCCCAGAGCCTGCACCCAGCACCCAAACTCCCAGAGCCATAACAAGGAATTTTCGTGCCCAAGGCAAGGGCCGGCCCAGGTTTTTGGCGGCAGGTCCCTGAGTCCCTGTTGGAGGAAAGGACCTGCCACTGAATTGCCACCGCTTTCATTCATCCTTCGGCGGCACTCTGGCAGCGGGGCCCTGAGTCCCGCACGGAGCGAAGGACCCACGGCCGCCTTGCTGCCGAAGAAGTGGCAGCGGTCGCGCTGCCGCCGAAGCGCCGCTGAACGGGGTAGAGCTGTGCCCTCCACTTTGCACGCCCGAGGCAAGTGCCTCACTCGCCTCGCCCATGTTACAGCGCTGCAACTCCATCCCAGAGCCTGCACCCCAGAACCCCTCCCCACCCAAACTCCCTCCCAGAGACCAGCCTCTCACCCCTTCTGCACCCAAATCCCCCAGAGCCTGCACCCCAGAACCCCTCCCCACCCAAACTCCCTCCCAGAGACCAGCCTCTCACCCCTTCTGCACCCAAACTCCCCCAGAGCCTGCACCCTCCTGCACCCCAGCCCCAGCCCAGAGCCTGCACCCTAGACCTCCTCTCTCCACCCAAACCCTCCCAGAGCCTTAGGCAGGTGGGGAATGGAGTTTTGGGGGCAGGTTCTGGGCAGCATGAGTGACATTATTGGCCCACTGGGAGGACTGGAGGACTGGCCCTGGCCCTAAGGTAAAATGGAGGTTGAGACCCTGCTTTAAGGGATTGGAGCAATGCTGGAGAGACTGACGGGCAGGGAGCTGGGGAGCTGTGTGTGCCCCAAGGAGAGTTGTTGTTGTGCTCTGGTGACACAGAGCGGGGTGGGAGTTTGTAAGCTGTGGTGTTTGTACAGAGATAAAGTTTACTAACCCCACATTAAAACTGTTCCTGCTCTGGGCTATACATGACACTCCTTGTTGAGAGTATAGCCCAGTGGGTGAATGTTTCTACAGCATAATGGGTTCCTAGTTCCAATCCAAGTGATTCCTTAAAAGCTTTTTCAAATGAAAATCGATTTCCAGACCCATCTCCAGTATGTTCAGGAGTTTGCTAAAGGCAGGAGTGGCGGGGTTGAAATGAATTGAAACTCTCAGCATTTTCCTGTGCAAATGAATAAAGACTCAGCAGAGCTGTCCAGCAGCTGAAATCAGTTCCAGTCCTCGGCGCTCTAAAGCCTGGTCTACACTAGGCGTTTAAACTGGTTTTAGGAGCATAAAACCGATTTAACGCCACACCTGTCCACACTAGGAGGCACCTTATATCAATTTTAATGGCTCTTTAAATCGGTTTCTGTACTCCTCCCGACAAGAGGAGTAGCGCTAATATCGGGATTAACATATCGGAATAGGATTAGTGTGGCCACAAATCGATTGCATTGGCCTCCGGTATCCCACAGTGCACCACTGTGACTGCTCTGGACAGCACTCTGAACTCTGATGCACTGGCCAGGTAGACAGGAAAAGCCCCACGAACTTTGAAATTCATTTCGCTTCCCAGCGTGAGAGCTCATCAGCACAGGTGACCACGCACAGCACATGCACAGGTAACAATGCAGTCTCCTGAGAATCGAAAAAGAGCCCCAGCATGGACTGCACGGGAGGTACTGGATCTGATCGCTATCTGGGGAGAGGATTCAGTGCTAACAGAACTGCGTTCCAAAAGACGAAATGAAAAGTATTTGAAAGAATTTCTAAGGCTATCGGTACGCCTACACTACGACTATTCGAATTTGCATAAACCGGTTTTGTAAAACAGATTTTATAAAATCGAGTGTGCGTGGCCACACTAAACACATTAAATCGTGGTGTGCGCCCACGGTCCGAGGCTAGCGCTGATTTCTGGAGACAGACTGTGGGTAGCTACCCGTGAGCTATCCCATAGTTCCCGCAGCCTCCCCGCCCCTTGGCATTTCCGGTTGAGATCCCAGTGCCTGATGGGGCAAAAATCATTTTCGCGGGTGGTTCTGGGTACAGCTCACCTCCCTCCTCCCTGACAGCGCAGACAACCGCTTCGCGCTCTTTTTGCTTGGTGAACTGCAGACGCCATAGCACAGCAAGCATGGACCCTGCTCAGCTCCATACCGCAATCGTGGATGTTTTAAACACCTCGCGCACTCGTGCAGTATATGCTGAACCAGGACCTTCAACCGAGGCGAGTAAGAGGCGGATACGGCAGCGCGGCGATGACAGTGATGAGGACGTGGACACAGAATTATCTCAAACCGCTGGCCCCGGCGCTTTGGAGATCCTGATGGTAATGGGGCAGATTCTATCCATTGAACGCCGATTTTGGGCCCGGAAACAAGCACTGACTGGTGGGACCGCATTGTGTTGCAGGTGTGGACGATTCCCAGTGGCTGCGAACTTTCGCATGCGTAAGGGCACTTTCATGGAACTTTGTGACTTGCTTGCCCCTGCCCTGAAACGCCATAATACCAAGATGAGAGCAGCCTCACAGTAGAGAAGCGAGTGGCGATAGCCCTGTGGAAGCTTGCAACACCAGACAGCTACCGGTCACTCGGGAATCAATTTGGAGTTGGAAAATCTACTGTGGGGCTGCTGTGATGCAAGTAGCCAAAGCAATCACTAAGCTGCTGCTACGAAAGGTTGTGACTCTGGGAAACGTGCAGGCCATAGTGGATGGCTTTGCTGCAATGGGATTCCCTAACTGTGGGGGGGCGATAGATGGAACCCATTTCCCTATCTTGGCACCGCTGCACCAGGGCACCCAGTACGTAAACCGGAAGGGGTATTTTTCAATGGTGCTGCAAGCACTGGTGGATCACAAGGACGTTTCACAAACATCCACGTGGGATGGCCAGGAGGGTCTATGATGCTCGCAGATTCAGAAGCACTACTCTGTTTAAACGGCTGCAGCAAGGGACTTACTTCCCAGACCAGAAAATAACAGTTGGGGATGTTGAAATGCCTGTCGTTATCCTGGGGGACCCAGCCTACCCCTTGATGCCATGGCTCATGAAGCCATACACAGGCAGCCTGGACAGTGGTCAGGATCTGTTCAATTACAGGCTGAGCAAGTGCAGAATGGTGGTGGAATGTGCATTTGGCTGTTTAAAGGCTCACTGGCGCACATTACTGACTCGCCAGACCTCAGCCAAACCAATGTCCCCTATGTTATTGCTGCTTGCTGTATTCTCCACAATCTCTGTGAGAGTAAGGGGGAGACTTTATGGCGGGGTGGGAGGCTGAGGCAAATCACCTGGCCGCTGATTACGCGCAGCCAGACACCAGGGAGATTAGAAGAGCACACCAGGAAGCGGTGCGCATCAGAGAAGCTTTGAAAACGAGCTTCATCAATGGCCAGGTACAGTGTGACTGCTGTGTTTGTTGATGAACACCCACCCCCTTGATTGACTCAGTCCCTGTAGCAACTCCTCCCCTTCGAGTACAGCTTACTTATGCAAACACAGTCACACTCATTTAACAAGCATTAACTCTTGATTTTTTCATTAGACAAAGAGGGAGAGAAGTAAGGGTGTGCTTTGGGAGGAGGAAAGGAGGGATGGAGAAGGCCATTAAAAAAATTCAGAGTAACGGCATCCTTCTGGTTGGGCTGTCCACGGGGTGGAGTGGGCGGGTGCACGGAGCCTCCCACGCGCTCTTACACGTCTGGGTGAGGAGGCTAAGGAACATGGTGAGGGGAGGGTGGTTATACAGGCTGCAGCGGCACTCTGTGATCCTGCTGCCGTTCCTGAAGCTCCACAAGACGCCGGAGCATGTCAGTTTGATCACGCAGCAGCCCCAGAGTTGCATCCCGCCACCGCTGATCTTCCTGCCGCCACCGCTGATTTTCCTGCCGGTCTTCCTGCCGCCACCTCTCATCTCGGTTGTCCTCCTGTCCTCACGCTCATCCTCCTGTCCTCACGTTCACTGGCCTCTTTCCTGTAATTTGAAACCACGTCCTTCCACTCATTCAGATGAGCTCTTTCATTGCGTGTAATCTCCATAATATCTGAGAACATCTCATCTCGCCTTCTTTTTCCTCCGCCTTATCTGTGCTAGCCTTTGGGATGGAGGAGGACGCTTGAAAAATTTGCAGCTGCATGAGGGAGATAAATATTTAGAAAGATACATTTTACAGAACAATGGTTATACTCTTTCACAGTGAAAAGCACTATTCACCTTACATAGCACATGTGATTTCCCTACAAGGTCGCATTTTTCATCTTAATAGTGACTGCTTGCATCTCTGGGGTTACAGATCTCACAGACACAGGTCCAGGCATCAGGATTCAGCTTGCATGCGGCCATGGTAAGCCACTGTCTCAGTGATTTACCCTCCCCAACGCATGGCTAATACCACGCTAGCTCCTGCTAATCAACAACCTTCCTCCCCACCCACTGCTTGTCCGTAGCTTGGGGAAGATCGCCGCCGGTGACCAAACAGAAAAGATCATCGGCATTTCACCCTCCTCCCCGCTCGCCACGCAGGAAAGTGTTTTTTAAGCTGCTGCATTCCACGAACCCAGTAGAAAATGGCCACCCCCTTACTTAAATTCCTGATTTTTAACCAGGTTATCCTGAACGATATCACTTTGCTGAGGATAACAGAACAAGATAAAGAGCGGATGCTTCTTGAATGCCAGCAGTCCCGGGACCATACGCTGCGATGCTTTGCCACGCAATGATACCTGATTACTTGCTACATGCATGGCATGGTAAAGTGTCCTACCACGGTGGGCAGAACAAGGATGCCTTGCCCAGAAACCTTCTGCAAAGGCTTCTGGAGTACCTACAGGAGCGCTTCATCGAGATGTCCCTGGAGGATTTCCTCTCAATCCTCGACATGTTAACAAACTTTTCTAAGTAACTATACTGTCTGCGAATGCATCCTAAGTCCTCAGGGCAAATCAATCATTAAAAAAGGCTTGCTTAAAAAACACTGTTTGCTATTTGCAAAGGTACACTCACCAGAGCTCCCTTCCAGGGCGTCATTCTCTGCAATAGTTGCTTGTGAGGGCTGGGAGCAGGGTAATTCCGTCAGGGTGATAAAGCTCCTGGCTGCTGGGGGTCACGGAGTGCTGTGTGCTCTCTGCGAGGTCTTCCTCTTCTTCTTCCTCTTCATCTTCCCTGTCTGCATAATCCTCAGACATGGCAGAGATTACAACCCCACCTCGGAATCCAGTCAGGGGTGGTACTGTGGCGCAGCCCCTAAAATTGCATGCAGCTCAGCATAGAAGCTGCATGTTTTTCGACCTGCCCTGACCTTCCATTTGCTTCTTTGGTTTTCTGGGTAGGCTTGTCTGAGCTCCTTAACTTTCACTCTGCACTGCACGGAGTCCCTGCTGTGGCCTTTAGCAGTCATAGCCTTAGAAATTCTTTCAAATACTTTTTCATTTCGTCTTTGGAACGCAGTTCTGTTAGCACTGAATCCTCCTCCATGTAGCGATCAGATCCAGTACCTCCCGAGCGTCCATGCTGGGGCTCTTTTCGATTCTCAGGAGACTGCATTGTTAACTGTGCTGATGAGCTGTGCGTGGTCACCTGTGATGATGAGCTCTCCACGCTGTCGAAGCAGGAAATGAATTTCAAAAGTTCGCGGGCTTTTCCTGTCTAACTGGCCAGTGCATCCGAGATGAGAATGCTGTCCAGAGCGGTCAGTGGTGCACTGTGGGATAGCTCCCGGAGGCCAATACCGACGAGCGCCACACTAACCCTATTCCGATATGTTAATACCGATATTAGCTCTACTCCTCTCGTCGGGCAGGAGTACAGAAACCGATTTAAAGAGCCATTAAAATCGATATAAGGTGCCTCCTAGTGTGGACGGTTGTATGTTAAATCGGTTTTACACTCGTGAAACCGATTTAAACGCCTAGTGTAGACCAGGCTTATGACGGCTAAAGGCCACAGCAGGGACTCACTGCAGTGCAGAGGAAAGTTAAGGAGCTCAGACAAGCCTACCAGAAAACCAAAGAAGCAAACGGTAGGTCCGGGGCAGGTCGAAACATGCCGCTTCTATGCTGAGCTGCATGCAATTTTAGGGGCTGCGCCACAAGCACCCCACCCCTGACCGTGGATTCTGAGGTGGGGTCGTAATCTCTGCCATGTCTGGAGGACTTTGGACGGGGAAGATGAAGATGAAGAAGAGGAGGACGACCTAGCAGAGAGCACACAGCACTCCATGAGCCCCAGCAGCCAGGAGCTTTTTCACCCTGACGGAATTACCCTCCTCCCAGCCCTCCCAAGCAACTATCCCAGACAATGACGCCATGGAAGGGACCTCTGGTGAGTGAACCTTTGCAAATAGCAAACATTGTTTTTTAAGCAAGCGTTTTTTAATGATTGATTTGCCCTGAGGACTTGGGACGCATTCGCAGACAGTATAGTTACTTAGAAAAGTTTGTTAACATGTCCGGGGATTGAACGGAAATCCTCCGGGGCATCTCGATGAAGCGCTCCTGGAGGTACTCCAGAAGCCTTTGCAGAAGGTTTCTGGGCAAGGCAGCCTTGTTCCGCCCACCATGGTAGGACACTTTACCACGCCATGCATGTAGCAAGTAATCAGGTATCATTGCATGGCAAAGCATAGCAGTGTATGGTCCCGGTGACTGCTGGCATTCAAGAAGCATCCGTTCTTTATCTCGCTGTGTGATCCTCAGCAAAGTGATATCGTTCAGGATAACCTGGTTAAAAATCAGGAATTTAAGTAAGGGGGATGGCCATTTTCCTACTGGGTTCATGGACTGCAGCAGCTTAAAAAAAAAACTTTCCTGCACTTAGCCAAGCGGGGGGAGGGGAGGAGTGAAATGCCGATGATATTTTTCGTGTTTGGTCGGCGGGGATCTTCCCCAAGCTACCAACCACGCCGTGGGTGGGGGTGGGAAGGTGTTGATTAGCAGGAGCTAGCATGGTATTAGCCATGCATTGGGGGAGGGGTAAATCACTACAGAAGCCGAAAGACAGTGAGCTACCATGGCCGCATGCAAGCTGAATTCTGATGCCTGGACCTGTGTCTGTGAGATCTGTAACTCCAGAGCTGCATGCTCTCAGTATTAAGATGAAAAATGCGACCTTGTAGGTAAATCACATGTGCTATGTAAGGTGAATAGTGCTGTTCACTGTGAAAGAGTATAACCATTGTTCTGTAAAATGTATCTTTAAAATATTTCTCTCCTCATGCAGCTGCAAATTTTTCAAGTGTCCCTCCTCCATCCCAAAGGCTAGCACAGATAAGGCAGAGGAAAAGAAGATGCGAGATGAAATGTTCTCAGATATTATGGAAGTTACACGAAGGAAAGAGCTCATCTGAATGAGTGGAAGGACGGTATCAAATTACAGGAAAGATGCCAGTGAACGTGAGGACAGGAAAGACACCGAGATGAGAGGTGGCGGCAGGAAGATGTCGGATTGTTTTGCATAAGAGTGTGGGAAACTGACATGCAAGTCTCAAGGATGAGGCCTGTTCTTATCTGCTGGGAGGCAATAACAGAATAATAAATTAGAGGGTTGGCCAGGATGCTAAATAGCCAATGAAGTTATAGCTGTGCTTGTCTGTACCTTATTAACCAATTAGCAATTGCTTGATTGCCTGTATTAATTGTATAAATGAAATATGCTGGAGAGAAATAAATGACTTAGCTGCCAATCATACTGACTGAAGAGCTTTGTTCATGCCCGCTGAGAGGCACCGAGACGCAACAAATGGTGACCCCGACGTGATTCGCATTGAATCATGATAGTGTCGGGAGCCTGAGCCCTGAGGCGAACGCCAGGAGCCTGAGCCCAGAGGCGGGAGTGCCTATCCGACGTGATTCGTATCGAATGCTGAAAGTGTCGGTGGCCTAGTCGGTGGCCTGTTCCAGGCGGAAGAGCCGCGCGGGAGTGCTGGAGAAGGGCCGGCCTCAAGGCGTCCAAAGGAGAGGCGATCTGAGCTCAGAGGTGAGCGGCCACATGGGAACCGCTGCATCAGCGGAAGAAAAGATAACACAGAAGCCTTTATTGCACATTATGAAGCGGCAGGGGAGAAAGGCTCCTCTGATATGTTATCCGCCCACAAGTGTGGGGACACAGAAGGGGACTTTTCGTTAAACCAAATACAGTCTTTGATAAAACTGTTTGGGAGCGGCCACGCCCGAGCTTTGGGAGTCGGTGACTCAGGGCGATAAGGAAGCTTTCTTCCTGAGTCAAGTATGGAGTAAAACAAGGAAGAAAATACAGAAGCCTTTATTGCACATTATGAACCGACAGGGGGAAAGAATTTCCCCTGCTGCACTGATTTACTCATTAAGAAGAGAGGGGGAGTTGGGGAGGCTCCTCCTGACCGGCCTTCGGGACCAGGACGCGGAGGTGCTCCGCGGGACGCGAGCCCTGGACGGAAGACGCTGGAGGCACGGCGCAGGTAGAGGCTCGTGCCGTGGCCCCGGAGGTCGCTCGGACCTACAAGCAAGTAAGTTGTTTTGGCAGGAGCCCGGAGAAGGCGCCCCACGCTGGCTGGTCTGAGCCTGGGACAGTGCTGGAAAACCGCTGTGCTTCTCCGGTATGAGCAGCAACAACTGGGTGTTCTGACACAGGATTTACAGTTTAAAAGAAGCCAAGCAGGGAAAGTAAAGAACATCATGAGTTAATCGAAGACAGCTCATTTTTTTTCTTCTCGCCCCAGTCAAGGACACTAAGACTTGGCAAACAGCCCAGACTAAAGAGAGCTTGACTGGGCCCAAAAAAGCTAATGAGAGCTGCAAAATCCTGCCAGGCACTAACGGACTGTGTTAGCTGTCTCCTTTTACAGGTATGGAAGAGCTGCCCAAAGATCCTAGCAGCCCTGCCATTTTTGCAACCAGGAGACTGACTGGACCCATGATTTTTATTGCAAAGACCCCTTCACATCAGGAGAATTTTCCTACTGATGATTGGCCTAATTATTTTTTAGTTCCATTGTGCTTTTAAATAGCAGGAAAAAAGGACAAGGTAACGTGCTGGCTAATTTTTCCCTTGTCCGCTGCAGCCCCCACGTCCTGATTATTTCCCAGAGAAGCTGGATCTACGACGGTGGTGGAAAAGAAGAAAAACACTCACGTTGTTGATATTGCCACAGTCCAGAAATTCCTGACTAAAAAGACATTGAGAACTGACCCTGGTGAAGAAATAAAGAATTGTACACTGGCAGGAAGAAATTTGGGACTCCTGCTGAGAAATGTGATGTTAATTGACTGTTGGGGTTTATTCTACAGGCTGCGCCTGTGTTTTGGATAAAATTTTAGCATATATTGCCCTCCCTAATTGGATTGTAATGATATTACCCCCCCATTACTAATCCCAGTTTTTTAGAGTTTAATTGTTTTTTGTTTCTAAAGTTTGAGATAACTCAGCCAAAAGGTTTGTTGAGTATTTTCAAGGGGGGGGGGAGTTTATGGTGTTATTAGGCATAAATTTAGGTAATTTAGGAGTATGGCTTTTGGGTGTTATTAGGCATAAATTTAGGTAATTTGGGAGAATGGCTTTGACTTTATGTGACCCAAAATACCTTTATGTAAAGTGCTTTGGATCGGGCCCAGGCAGGCACGCAATAGATAGAGAACTTGAAGAGGAAAAAAGGATCGGGCCCAGGCGGCGGGCAACAGACAACAAGCTTGGAAAACTGGTTGATAACCTTGAGGGTGTAGTTGATAGAAAAGGTAATTAACTACAAGCGAGTAATGTTAGGCAGAGTAAAAGTTAACTCTGTGGTTGCTAAAGGGAATAATAGCTGAATTTTGTAAAAATGCTGAGAGAGAAAAGTTTTTGGTGTTTTGAAATTTTTGTAAATACATGTAGGCAAAGAAATTAGTTTGTAATTGTTTGGCTATGAATAATTTTGTTGCATTAGCTGAAGAATGTATATAGTGCTATGTAATTGTAATTGTATTAGGCTAAGGGCATATAAGTGGTGATTTTTTTTTTTAGCGTTTAAAAGTAGAAGTTAATAGTAAGAACCCTTAAGCTGTGAATAGCTTTGAATTCAGAAGTGTTAGATGCAATTGTATTACTGTAAATGATTTAATTGATGATGTAATTTTTCTTTTTTTGCCTGATGGTATTAAGGGTATTTGTATATTGTATGTGATGATTGCTTGCCCAGTAGGGGTAGTTTTGTTTTGTTTTTTAGATATTAAGAAAATTGGTGTTAGCTGTATAGCATTTTTATGTACCATGCATTTATTTATGGAGTTAAATTTATGTTATGTGTCTTATGTTTTGTTTTGTGGTGTTTATTTGTTTGTTTTTCTGGCCAGAATTGTCTTTTGCGTTTTATGTGGTTTATGTTGTGTTTTTAGGATTCTCTACTCCCTCAGTGTCAGTTTGATCGCCTGACATCTGAGGGATGATTTGGTAATAGAAGTTTGCCACAAGTTGGTGTGCTATAGAGAAGGGGGGAATCCTGTAGAATTTATACCATTTATTTGTTGTGTATTTATGTTTGTTTTGTTTGATGTTGTTGGTGTTGTATGTTATGAATTGCATGGTTATGGATAAGCCTTATAGATTGAGGAAGTATTATTTGGTTTTTAGTTTTGTTTTGCTTAATGGGTTATTGTTAATTTTTTTATGTGTTTTTGGAATAGAGGGGAGAATTTCCCTATGCTGGCTTGGTGGAAAATCACAGCTGCGTGGTTACGAGAATAGAGGGATGAGATAATGTTGTTATGAGAAAGTAGGGAACTGCCAGAGCGAGGCAAAGGCCAGGTGGCCTAATTGGACTCAGATACGCGCATGGGAAATGGGAAGACAGTAAGCAAGGTGGATTCCGGCGAAGTGGGTCCGCCTGGCTGATTTTGGCGCAGAGTGCCATAAATACAATGGCCTTCTGCCTGCTGCCCCATGTTGCTGCAGTGAAAGCCCTTATTGGAAACCTGCTTTGTGGGTGTTTGTACATTGGCAGAACCTCCTGGCCCTTGCCACTTGTGCTACCTGGAGGAGGGATGTATAGGTAAAAATAGGGCATTGGGAAGATATTGTTACGGTTTAGTTAGTCAGCTGGTGTTTAGATTTGCTTTTAGTTTTGCTGTGTAATAGATTGTAGTAATGTGATGCTATAAGTTGAAAATGTTTTGCTGTGCCTTCCTTTTTTTTATTATGAGAAAAGGGGGGAAGTGTCGGATTGTTTTGCATAAGAGTGTGGGAAACTGACATGCAAGTCTCAAGGATGAGGCTCGTTCTTATCTGCTGGGAGGCAATAACAGAATAATAAATTAGAGGGTTGGCCAGATGCTAAATAGCCAATGAAGTTATAGCTGTGCTTGTCTGTACCTTATTAACCAATTAGCAATTGCTTGATTGCCTGTATTAATTGTATAAATGAAATATGCTGGAGAGAAATAAATGACTTAGCTGCCAATCATACTGACTGAAGAGCTTTGTTCATGCCCGCTTGAGAGGCACCGAGACGCAACAGGAAGACCAGCAGGAAAATCAGCGGTGGCGGCAGGAAGATCAGTGGTGGCAGGATGCAACTCTGGGGCTGCTGCATGATCAAACTGACATGCTCCAGCGTCTGGTGGAGCTTCAGGAACAGCAGCAGGATCACAGAGTGCCACTGCAGCCCCTGTATAACCACCCTCAACCTCACCATGTTCCACATCCTCCTCACCCAGACGTGTAAGAACGCGTGGGGAGGCCCAGCACCCGCCCACTCCACCCCGTGACAGCCCAACCAGAAGGCTGTCATTACTGTGAAATTTTAAATGGCCTTCTCCATCCCTCCTATCCTCCTCCCAAACCACACCCTTACTTCTCTCCTCTTTTATAATGATTTAATAAAGAATTCCTGATTTTTATACTATAGTGACTTTATTTGCACAAGTAAGCTGTACTCAACGGGGAGGGTGAGTTGCTTACAGGGAATGAGTCAATCAGGGGTGTTCATCAACAAACACAGCAGTCACACTGTACCCTGGCCATTGATGAAGCCTGTTTTCAAAGCTTCTCTGATGCGCACCGCCTCTGGTGTGCTCTTCTAATCTCCTGGTGTCTGGCTGCTGTAATCAGCGACCAGGTGATTTGCCCCAGCCTCCCACCCCGCCATAAAGGTCTCCCTTACTCACAGAGATTGTGGAGAATACAGCAAGCAGCAATAACATTGGGGACATTGGTTTGGCTGAGGTCTGAGTGAGTCAGTAATGTGCGCCAGCGCCTTTAAACGACCAAATGCACATTCCACCACCATTCTGCACTTGCTCAGCCTGTAATTGAACAGATCCTGACCACGGTCCAGGCTGCCTGTGTATGGCTGCATGAGCCATGGCATCAAGGGGTAGGCTGGGTCCCCCAGGATAATGACAGGCATTTCAACATCCCCAACTGTTATTTTCTGGTCTGGGAAGTAATTCCCTGCTGCAGCCGTTTAAACAGAGTAGTGCTTGAATACGCGAAAGGCCATGAACTCTCCTGGCCATCCCACGTGGATGTTGGTGAAACGTCCTCAGATCCACCAGTGCTTGCAGCACCATTGAAAAGTACCCCTTCCGTTTACGTACTGGATGCCCTGGCGCCCGGTGCCAAGATAGGATATGGGTTCCATCTATCGCACTCCACAGTTAGGGAATCCCAGTGCAGCAAAGCCATCCACTATGGCCTGCACGTTTCCCAGAGTCACAACCTTTCGTAGCAGCAGCTTAGTGATTGCTTTGGCTACTTGCATCACAGCAGCCCCACAGTAGATTTTCCAACTCCAAATTGATTCCCGACTGACCGGTAGCTGTCTGGCGTTGTAAGCTCTACAGGGCTATCGCCACTCTCTTCTCAACTGTGAGGGCTGCTCTCATCTTGGTATTATGGCATTTCAGGGCAGGGGCAAGTCACAAAGTTCCATGAAAGTGCCCTTACGCATGCGAAAGTTTCGCAGCCACTGGGAATCGTCCCACACCTGCAACACAATGCGGTCCCACCAGTCTGTGCTTGTTTCCAGGGCCCAAAATCGGCGTTCAATGGATAGAATCTGCCCCATTACCATCAGGATCTCCAAAGCGCAGGGGCCCGCGGTTTGAGAGAATTCTGTGTCTACATCCTCATCACTGTCATCGCCACGCTGCCATATCCGCCTGCCTCGCCTCGGTTTGAAGGTCCTGGTTCACTATATACTGCACACGAGAGTGCAGAGGTGTTTAAAACATCCACGATTGCGGTATTGAGCTGAGCAGGTTCCATGCTTGCTGTGCTATGGCGTCTGCACAGTTCACTACAAAAAGGCGCGAAACGGTTGTCTGCTGCTTTCAGGAGGGAGGGGTGAGGCTGTACCCAGAACCACCCGCGACAATGATTTTTGCCCCATCAGGCACTGGGATCTCAACCCGAAATTCCAACGAGCCGGGGAGGCTGCGGAACTATGGGATAGCTACGGGATAGCTACCCACAGTGCAACGCTTCCAGAAATCGACGCTTAGCCTCGGACCGTGGACGACACCACCGATTTAATGTGTTTAGTGTGGCCGCACGCAATCAATTTTATACAATCTGTTTTGCTAAACCGGTTTATGTAAATTCAGAATAATCCCGTAGTGTAGACGCACCCTGTGTGTCAGTGTAGATGCTGCTGTTCATTATATCACCATAACTGGCCTCCAGTATCCCACAATGCCCGCCGTGAACTCGCCTGCCCTGCATTCCTGCTACAGAGCCATGGGGCCCTCCCCTTTCATAGCTCTGGGAAGTTCTGACAGCTGAGCCTGCTGCTCTGCTCCGGCAGCCAGGAGCAAATCACTGCCGTGGATGCTGCTCTCTCCCGCACTGCGAACACAAAGCCGGTGGCAGGAACTTCCTTACATGGGGGGCCACCGGCATCTGAACTGTGACACCCCCAGGACACCCCTTCCCTCGAGGAGGCTCTTACCTTCTAAATAGGGATGGCTGTTTTCTAGTAAAATCACTGAAAGGGAAGAAGAAAACTCGAAAGAGGTTCCTCCTGGCGCCACGCCCTGAACCCGAATACTCTCTCAGTCCTCAAAGAGAGACCTGGAGAGGAGACTTGCTGAAGCAAAGCCACAGGGTCTCTGAGGCCCCTGGCCCCTCGCCCCTGTCCTGCCTGGCTGATGGCAGCATTTCTCTGTGAGGTCACCACCTCCCACCACCTTGACCAATAGTCTGAGGTCCTGCAAAAGGCCTTTGTGATGTCACTGCCTGTCACGGACTCACAGATCGTGCCCACTCATGGCCCCGTGCGGTCCGTGGGGGTGCCTTCAGTGCGACAGCCCATCGCGGGGGTCCACTCTCTCTCGGGGTCAGGCCCCTCCACCTCCTGGAGCCGCACCTCTCTGAGCCTTAGCACGTCTGTCTCTCGCCGTGGGCCCCCTCAGGGAGTCCACGTGCTCTGGACCCCCTGGGCCTCCTCACCCCCGAAGGGGTTGCTGCCCCCTGTTCTCTAGACCGGAGTGACTCTCAGCCAGCATAAAACAGGAGGGTTTATTGAGAGTTGAACACAGCACAGGAAACTCTCAGGGCCTCAGGCCTGGCCTCCCTCAGCCCAGCACAGCCCAGTTCCCTGCAGCCAGGTGGGCTCTGCCTGCTTCCTCACCAGCCCTGAGCCCCCTGCTTCCCAGCTGGGCCTCTGATATCCCCGGCCCCAGGCCCCGCCTCTGTCCATTGTCTTTTCTCCAGGTAAACAGGGTTGCCTGGGCCTCCTCCCCTCTCTGCCCTCCTCTGGCTGGAACAGGTTGGTCACGGGGTCCTCTCCCCGCAGCCCATTGTCCTCTCACTGGCCAGAACTGGCTGTGACTCCTGAGCTGCGTCTCCGGGTCACCAGGTCACCAGGTCACCAGTCGCTGGGGTCTCCATCCTCCAGGCCAGAGCATTGGCCTGAGCCGCCAAGAAGAAGTTCCAGCCCTGAAGGGAGCAGGACTTTCAGCACAATGGTAAAACTGCACGAGCACAACCACGAAAAGATTTAAACCCTCAATCGCCTGATCCAAGTCAGACACCTTATCCATTAGGCCATGTGGTTACATAGAAAAAAAGGCCCTCCAGGCACTTCTTTGGAAAAGGCAGACACTGACACATCCAACGAAGTGGGATTCAGCCACGAAAGCTCATGCTCCAATACGCCTGTTAGTCTGTGAGGTGCCACACGACTCTTTGCTGCTTTTGCAGACACTGTGTTTCTCGGGTCAGCTACTGAGGGGGGCCGAGACTCTTTGGGCACAAGAAGTCGAGTTCCCAGTGACACGTGAGACTTAATTCTCTGGAGCCAGGTGCAGGGCTTTGGCAGGGAGGCTCAGGCATGGGGGATTGTGGTGCTACGGACGGACCAGCTGTCTAGGTGTGGAGATTTATTCTCACTGAGGAGGAGGAGGGGGAATCCTGCTGATAGGCAGTGGGGCCAGTGCAACCACTAGGCAAACTAGTCGGCCGCCCAGGGTGCCAAGTGGTTGGGGCACCAAAAACGCATTATGGGGAGGTGGGGAGTGGAGGTGAGCTGGGGCAGGGGAGGTGTGGAGGAAGGCTGCCTGCAGCAATAACAGGGGCAGGTGTGTGTGCAGGTGAACTGCTCCCTGTCCCAGTTCACCTCTGCTCTGTCTTCTCCCCTGAGCACAACGCCCCCGCTCTGATTCTCCTCCCCTCCCAGGCTTGCCGCACTAAACAGCTGATTGGCACCACAAGCCTGGGAGACGGGAGACGTGGCGAGCTCAGGGGAGAAGGTGGAGCGGAGGTGAGCTGGGGAGGGGAGCTGCTGCAGGGGGGGCTGCCTGCCTGTCCCCATGGCTCCCTGCCCCTGCACTCACTGCATGGTAAGTGGAGGACCCAGCCCCAGCCTGGTCCACTGCCCTTGCTCCCAGCAACGCCGCCGGCGAGTGCTGTGGGGCGGTTCCCCCTCCCCCAAGCTTGGGAGCCAGGGGAGCAGAGCAGGCTGGGGCCGCAGGTCTCTGTGGGGGGAAGCAGAGGGGGGCTGGTCCCAGGCCATCGTGGGACCAGGGGCCGCTAATTCCTGCGGAAGTGGAGTGACCCAGCCCCAGCCTGCTCTGCCCCTGGCTCCCAGGCTTGTGTTGGTGTTGGCTGGATTTGTGCGGGTGTTTGTGTACATTACCAATTGTGTGTGTGTGGCTGGATTCATGCATGTGTTTGTGTATGTTTGCAATTGTGTGTGTGTGCGCATGCTCTGCTGCCCTCTGCCAGTGCAACAACCGCTTTCTATATGTCACAGCCCCATACTGCTGGACCCGATGGTGATTTCCCCATCTTACAAGGGCTGGCTGGCCTGACCCTTCTCCCCTCTGGGCGGAGTGTGGCAGGGGCTGCAGCTCACCCCCTGTGGGGCAGGAGTGCCACGGTGTGGGGTGCTGGGCTCCAATGCACCTGGAGAGCAGCTCAGGTGAGGCTGAGCAGGGCGTGTGGTGTCTGTGCTGCATTGCCTGGTGCTGGGCCATTGCACAATCCCCAGCCACGCCACACACGTCCCGAGAGGGATTGGGGGCCAAGCAGATGATCCAGCAGGAGGATCATTCTCATTGGTGGCTGTCCAGTGGCAGTGAGTTCCACAGGCCTCGGCACAGGCTGTGTGGGGCAGGAGGTCCTGTGTTGGGAGCAGGGAGGAACTGTGTGCAGTTGTGTCTCTGTGCAAGATTGCGAATATTCTGGTGTGTGTGTGTGTGATTGAGAGTGCGGCTGTGGGGTGTGATTGTTTCTCTCTGTGGGGTTGGGCTAGCATGCCCTCTGTGTGTGTTGTGTGTGAGTGTTCTGGATTGTGTGAGTCCCTTTGTACAATGTGTGTGTGTGTCACTTGCTGCAGGATACAAAATCCTGCAAAGCCACCACACACACACACCCGGCGCAGCCCCGCCAGCAGGGGCAGCAGGGACACATACGCCTCCTGGGCCAGCTTGGACAATTTCCCATCACGACCCGGCACAGTGCTGGTGCCCCCACATGGGGTGGGCAGTGACCAGGCGGGGGCAGGGACAGAGCTTTGGGGGGCATGGGGGAGCAGGGCAGGGAATGAGGGGGCAGGGCAGGGCTTTGCGGGAAGGCCAAGTCTGTCTGCGGGTGTTTACAGCCGGCCCACCCGGGAGGGGGCGGCCGGGGCAGCGGGAGTCGGGTGACACGCAGCCGGTGCTGAGGCCCGGCGGACCCACCCAGACCCGCCACACCCAGATGCAGGGGTGGGTTACAGCCCCAGCGAACAAGGGCTCCGGGAACATTCCCGCTGGGTGGACACAGGATCGAGTCCTCGGACAGAGCCAGACCTGCCCTGACCCGCCCGCACAGACCTGCCCTGTGCCGGGGTGGGGCATTTCGCGGCAGGAGCTTCTCTGGCCCCGCCCCGACCAGCCGCGTGCGGGGGCGGGGAAGGTGAAGCGCAGCACGCCTGCGCTGGGCAGCATCATACCTTCAGAAACCACGGTTGAGAAACGGGTAAGTGGTAAGTGGGTCGAGGCTGGGGCTGGGAGTGGGCTGTTGCTTGCTGGGGAGAGGTGCAGACAGGGGTAAGGGGGTCGAGGCCGAGCTGGGAGCCAGGGCCCAGGCTGAGGGTGGGGTTGGGGAAGAGCTGGGACAGAGTGGGGCTGAGCGCTGCCCTCCATGGGGCTGGCTCAGGCCCTGAGGTGCCCCATGAATGTTCCTCTGTGTCCCCTAGGAGTCATGCCCCACATTTTGGGGACCACTGAACCCTACTCGCTAAGCAGGGGCCAGTGATGCCAAAGCGCAGGGAAGGGAGAACAAGTGCGGGGCCCCAGCACTGGAACCATGACCTCACTACTGTCTGTGGCTCTGCCCCTTCCACACCTTCCACCCACAGCCCCATCCACTGTCACCTCTGTTCCACCCCTTCCCCACTGGCCCCACCCCTGTCACTCCTTTACCCCTGCCCCGCCAGGCCCCGAGACCAGAGATGCTCTGTGCCCCTGCTGCAGCCCCCGGGCCGTAGCAGGGAGTGGGAGCTCCTCCAGCCCTGGGACCGACATGGGGGAGAGTTTTCCAGGGGGCCCAGTTTGGCCAGGGCCCCTAGTCATGGGCCCCACTGCCCCCTGGGCGACGCAGGTTTGGGGAGGCTGAGCCCCCGAGCCTCCATTATGAGCCGCCCAGGCTACCTCTGCTCAGTGGGTGGCCAGTCTCCTGTGTCTCTGCTGTTCGTGCTGGGGAGCCCGGCCGGCCTTAGGGTGGGGCCCCGGCAGCCGCCCAGGGCTCCAGGGGTCAAAGGGCACCGTGTGGCAGTGCAAAGGTGCTCACTGCCTCCCTGCCCCAGTGCTCCTCCGTGGCCCCACAGAGGGTGGGGAGCGAGGAGCAACACTATGTGCTCCATGCGCCCTGGTCACTTTCCCACCTGGTGCTGTGATGGGAGCATCAGAAGCTGCTGCTCTCTGCCCTCCCCTGATGCAGCCCGGCTGAGGAAAGTGACCTGGATGCAGGGAGCTCGATGATGTCACTTCGCCCTCCCCACGCCCTGCAGCCCCTCGGGTGCCCGGAGGAGCAGCATCCCAGGAGGAGCAGGCAGCAATGCCAGCGGCTCCATGTACACAGGTCAGTGTCCCACATGGGTGCAGGAGGGGCAGGGGTTAGGGATGAAGGTGCAGCAGAGGGGCAATGGCTGGTGGCACAGGAGCAGGGGCGGTTTAGATTTGCGCCGCCCCAGCAGGGCGGCACGCCACGGGGACGCCTGGCTGTCGCTGGTCCGCTGCTCGTGATTCCTGCAGACGTGGCTGCAGAGGGTCGCTGGTCCCGCTGCCCGTGGACCTCCCACAGGCATGCCTGCGGATGCTCCACCAAAGCCACGGGACCAGGGGACCCTCCGCAGGCACGCCTGCAGGAGGTCCACCGAGCCGCCTGCCGCCTCCCACGGATGTTGCCTGGCGCGCTAGCGCGCTGGGGTCTGGAGTCAGCCCTGCACAGGAGGGGAGTGCGGGAGTTAAGGGCAAAGGCGACAGTGTAGGGGTTAGGGCACAGGAGGGGGCAGGAGTTGGGGTGAAGGAGGCACAAGGGTTGGGAGTGCAGGAGCTAGCTGTAAACGGGGAGGCGGATCGTCCGGGGAAATGGGGAAGTGCCAAAGTACAAGTTTTGCCCCGGGCACCATTTCCCCTAACGCTGGTCCTTGGTCACATTTCTTGCTGGGAGGGGGAGGGGAGAAGAGGCGTTTTCTCTCTGTTTCTTTCCTCTCCATTTCCTGCTCCTTCCTTCAATTCCAGAAACCTCCCTTGTGTTTCAGACTGTGCCCTCCCCACCCCAGGCCTCTGGAGCCTTTGGAGCAGAAAGTTCCCAGGAGCTGAGGGTGTATCCAGGGGTGAGTAGCTGGCAGGAAGGAGTCCTAGCAGCTCTTCTGGGAGCGCAGGGGAGGAATGACTCCCCCCTCTCTAGATTCTCCCCATGGGGCTCTGGGGAGCAGGGAGGGTTGTGTGATAAATTCCATCCAACTCCCCCTTTGTTCCAAGCCGAGGGACGTCTCAGCTCTGCACGATCCCCTTGGCAGCACCAAACAAGGGATGTTTTCCACTGCCCAGGAGACACCAGCCAGAGACTGATGTGCTGGAAATATGTTGGGAAAAGGGACTGTCTGAATTGCCAAGGCAGGGAATGAACAATCTACAGTAACATCATTAACCACAGACACACTCTAGCCATGCTCCAGCCAGTAGGGAAAAGGGCAGGAATTCTTGCTGCTCAGCCATGGCCACATGTACAGAGCTGCACAGCAGTGAGTGTGCTGGGGAAGCTGGTCTGAGCAAACAATTGAAATGACCCTTCAGTGAGAACAGAACCAGAGTGTAGAAAGATCCATGTGTTAAGTGGTTGTGGCTGAGGGCTTAGGAGCTGAGCCATGACACCATAGAGGTTTTTCTGTGGAAGTTTGATTCTGCCAGCTAGGGAAGGCTGGTGTGTGGTGTCTCCATGGCTGTACTTTCAATGATGCAGATTTCTTCTCCCATTGTTTTGTGGGCATCCTACTAGATTGCCAGCTGCCTTCAACTGCAGTGTGGAGACTTTGTGTGTGGGGAGAGACAGGAGTGTGTTGAGGTAGGTAGGAGCGATCATTATTATCCCTCCTTGAAAGAGGGAGGAGCTAAGGCTGAGAAAAGAGAATTGACGTGTCTTAGGTCACACAGCCAGCCCATGGCAAGGTTGGGAATAGGACCCAAGAGCCCTGATTTTCAAACTAACCATCACATCTTGAATTTCAGACATTGAATGACCTGAATAAAGTGCTCTCGGATGAGCTCCAGACCAACAACAGTGCACAGTAATTATTCAGCAAGTATTTGAGGAGAACTGCAATGTTAGAGAGAACTATGAACTGCTCAGAGACCATTAATGCAGCAAAGCAGCAAAATTCATCAAACATATGACTGGTTCTGACTTATTTCCTTGGTCTTAAAAGAGAACAACAAGGACCTGAGTCTCCTCCTGTCAATAACCCCTGCTCAGCCAATCAGGTAGAGACTGAGGATGGGAGGCTGAGGGTTCTCACCAGAGAGCCCAAAGGATGGCCCAGGTCACCAGTGGGGATCACTGCCTGAGCACTATTTCAGCCCCACATTTTTGGGTGGGCCTCCCACAATGGGAGCTGTCGAGCACTCCTCGCAACACACACACACACACACACACACACACACTGCTCCTGGTGTTGGGAGGGGAACACGGAAAGGACAAAAGAAGCAAGAGACAAAGAGAAAGGAGGAAGGGATGGATGGAGGAAAAGGTGAAACAAAAGGACAAACTCTAATGACCACAGTGATTCTAAAGGACAAAATCCCAGGTGCGGAATAAAATTCTGCCTCCTTAAGTTTGTATTTTCCATGCCTAAAATTCAACTGTCGCTAGATGGATCAGACTGAACAGGTTTCAAACCTCAAGGAGGCTCTTACCTTCTAAACTGGGATGGCTGTTTTCTAGTAAAATCAGGAAAAGGAAAGGAGAAAACTCTAAAGAGGTTCCTCCTGGCGCTCACGTACCTGAACCGGAATACTCTCTCTGTCCTCAAAGAGAGAACTGGAGAAGGAGACTTGCTGAAGCAAAGCCACAGGGTCTCTGAGGCTCTGGCCCTCGCCCCTGTCCTGCCTGGCTGATGTCAGCATCTCTCTGTGAAGTCACCACCTCCCCACCACCTTTGACCAATAGTCTGAGGTCCTGCAAAAGGCCTTTGTGATGTCACTGCCACACCCCTCCCTTGCTGTGCTAATGTCCTGCCCCTGGCCAGGCACTTTGGAGGATTGAGCTACTCCCTGGGGATCACCCCACTCAAGAAGCGTTCATTCTAGGCAGCAAGCCGGCTAGACAGGAAAACATCAGACACTTCTCCCAATGCTACACTCAGTTTTTCAGAAATTAGTCGACTTTATGGCCAGAAGAGACCATTAGAGCATCTAATCTGACCCCCTGCATATCGCAGGCCTCCTATATGACACAATGGCTACTTTTGGGGCAAATACATTCTAGAAAGGCATCTAGTTTTCATTAAATGACATCAGGAGATGGCAAATCCATCACTTTCCTTGATAGCTTTTTCCTGTAGTGAATCATCCTGGCTGCTGAATATTTGTGTCTTATTTGTAATATGAATTTGTCTCTTTTCACCTTCCAGCCATTGGGTCTTGTTATACCTTTCTCTCCTATATTAAAGAGCCCTTTCATACCCAATCTTTTCTCTCCATTAAGGCCTTTCAACACTTCAATTAAGTCACCTTTCAATCTTCTTTTGATAAGCAAAACAGGTTGAGCTCGTTCAATAGCTCAGTAGAAGGCATTTTTCTCCAGCCCTCAGAACATTTGTTGGCTCTTTCGTTATCAGACTTCTCAACTGCAGCTGGATGTGGTTCTTGTTCTTCTGCACAGCACAGCTCCTGGAGAGGAGGGATCTGCAAATGTACATCTGTATGATACCTTGTTTAATTGATGAAACATAAACTGGACACTTAGAGGATTGGAACTGATTTCAGCTGATGGACAGCTTCGCCAGGTTTTTATGCATTTGAACAGCAAAATGTTGAGTGTTTACATTCATCAAGCACCGCATAGAGGAGCTCCTGAACATAATGGAGAATGGAATGAAATGTTTTCCTTTTTAAAAAAAAGAAAAAGGTTATAAGAGAACACAGGAGTTTGACCAAGTACCAGTGTGAGCAGCAAGAAGCACTCTATCACTGAGCTATACCCCGTGACAACAGGAATATAGAATTGTGATTCCAGGACTTTGCAGGATAGACCCTGCTTCATCGAGCTCCTTTGCCATTCCCAGACCACAGGTGGTTTTAAAAATGGGGTTTGATTAAACTTCTTAAATGTGGCAAACACCACAGCTTGCACACCACCGATATAGCTTCTCCCACTGACATAGCTGCCACCTCTGCGTGGATTAACTGCACCCACAGGAAAACTCTCTCTCTCTGCCCCTCACCTGCCTAAGGCTCTGGGAGGGAGTTTGGGTCGGGGGAGGAAGTCTAGGGGTGCAGGCCTGGGCTGGGGCTGGGATTGGGGTGCAGGCCTGGGGGAGTGTGGGTGCAGAAGGGGTGAGAGGCTGGGCCTGGGAGGGAGTTTGGGTTGGGGAGGGGTCTGGGCTGCAGGCTCTGGGATGGAGTTTGGGTGCTGGGTGCAGGCCTGGGCTGGGGCAGGAGGAAGGGGGAACAGGAGTAGGGGTGGGGTTGTGGGCTGTGGAGGACGATTGTGTAGGCGGAGGGGGTGGGAAGGGGTGGGGGTGCAGGCTCAGGAAGGGGTCAGGGGTGTGGCGCTACCTGGGGCTCCAAGGCAGGCAGGCTGGGGCTCTGTGTTGCTGCCCCAGGCATCACCCCACAGTGTCCCATTGGCTGCAGGGGCTCGACAGGGCAGCGGTGGAAGCACAGACCCACCCCACCCTGCCATGCGGAGGGGCCGCAGCCACTGGAGTGAGCAGGTAGATGACTGGAAGGGTTTTCCAATCCCTGTAATAGCTACATGAACAGAACAATTTTCCTTTTCTTTAGCACTATCTAACCAGGGCTTAGGTCACCTTAACTCTATGGGTTGGGGGTGGGTTTCACACTCTAAGAGACGCCACGCCAGTTCAGTGCCCAGCGACACCAGCCCTTAGATCCCTCTTGGCATTTCAATGTAGGCACTGACCTGTGAGAGGAAAACATCAGCTCACAAACACAGAGACTGAATTCCCTACATTTAATCTCGCTGCACTTTCCAGAAAGTCACAAAATTCAATTCATTCTTGCTAGGACAGAGAAAAATAAGCAACATTAAGTTTTTGGCTTGATTAAATAAAATTAAGTGTTTAATCAATATAGTAAAAAATCTGTCTTGATTCTCTAACTAACACTCACAGCGTGAAATAGAACAGAGACAAAGCTTGTCAGTGATTTATCAATTTAGCAAAATGATCTTCCCATTATTAATTTCACGCTGCCCCCATTGGAGGTCTGGGCATCTCCAGTGTCATTGTTCATGCCTACCTTCCTCTTCGAATTGTTCTCAGACATTCGCCTTCCTCTGCAGCATGGGGCCTGGGTCACTTGCTGGAGGATTCCTGCACCTTGGAGGTCTTTAAGCCACGATTTGAGGCCTTCAATAACCTGTGGGACATAGGTCAGGGGTTTGTTACAGGAGTGGATGGGTGAGATTCTGTGGCCTGCATTGTGCAGGAGGTCAGACTAGATGATCATAATGGTCCCTTCTGACATTAAGTCTATGAATCTATTTATCTTTTCCCAAATTTGGAAAATTGTGCAGTTCAGTATGTGAATAGTGACCCCGTCTCCTTCCTGCACCTGCTCTACATTGCTCCACAGCAGCTTCTCCCCATGCAGAGTCACCCCAGCACTGCAGTGCAGCCGCCCAGGGTTCAGCGGGGCCTGGCAAGTGACAGTGGGTGCAGCTAACAGCCCGTGTGCCTGGCCGTGAGGCAGCTGTAAAAAGCAACCCACCCCCAGAAGTACAGAGACTGAATTCCCAACTGTAACATCATGACCCTGTAGAAAGCCACACGTGTCAGTTGTATTGTCACAGGAGATGCAAAATACTGTGGACATAGTCACTCCCATTTGTGGATTTTTGGGGAAGTGGAGCCAGCTGCTGGAGGGTTTTGTCTCTTCCCCTCCATAACAGCCAGTCCATGCTTCTGGGCCTCAGTTTGGGCCTCTATTTCTCTGTCTCTAACTCCAGGGCTTTGTGTGAGCAGCTCCTCCTGGCTGCCTCTGCTCCATAGCCCTTCTGTGCACAGGTGCCTCTGCTTCTTTGAGCTTCCATTGAAACTCCCTGTCCTTTGCCTTCTTCTGCTTCCAGTCTGGCCAGCTCTAGTTAAGTAGCTGCCTCTCTGGTAGTCATTTTCCTCCTTTCTTGGGTGCTGAGACACCCCCTCTGCAGTTCACTGCTGAAACTCGGGATGCACTCTAGCTCCAGGGTGCTTAGTTAACAGGAGACTTCTTCCCTAGCGCCCAGTGTTCAGCCTTTCTGGGCAGCAACTTGCAACCTGTGCAGTCTCCAGCTTCTTCTGCTCTTCACTCTTCATTAGTTTGCTTATTTTTCTTTCCCCTATTTCCCTTACCTGAAAGGAGCAAACAGAAAATCATAAACCAGTAACCACTTTGTTCGTTCTCCAGCCAACTACACCCTGGAACTCACTACCAGTCTCTCAGCAAGCAATCAGCTAAAGCTGCCTGGAGGTCAGGACCTGGGATAGCAAGTGGCTGTGCACAGGAGTGAGGGGCACACAGAGCTGGAGGAGCCCAGGGGCCACAGTCGGGAGTGAGGGGCACTGTAGGGCTGGGGGAAGCTGAGAGGGGCTGCGTGGTCGGGAGGAGGGGCACCAGCAGAGCTGTGAGTCTGGGAGGTCAGGGGACTGGGACAGCAGGGGCTGCAGGTCGGGAGTGAGGGGCACCACCAGAGCTGTGGAATCTGGAGGTCAGGACTGGGATAGCAGGTGTAGCGTGGTCGGGCATGAGGGCCACCAGCAGTGCAGTGACTGGGGAGTTTCAGCGGAGCCCAGGGGCTGCAAGTCGGGAGTGAGGGGCACCAGCAGAGCTGTGGAGTCTGGAGGTCAGGACTGGGAGCAGCAGGGGCCGGGCTGCAGGTCAGGGGAGGAGGAGCACCAGCCGCTCAGTGACTGGGAGCTTCAGCGGGAGCCCAGGGGGCCGCGGGTTGGGGGACTGAGGGGCACTGTAGGGCTGGGAGTGAAAACTGTGCAGTTCAGGAATGTGAATAGTGACCTCGTCCCTTCCCTGCACCTGCTCTACATTGCTCCACAGCAGCTTCTCCACCTGCAGAGTCACTCCCAGCACGGCAGTGCAGCCGCCCAGGGTTCAGCAGGGGCCCCTGGCAAGGACCAAGTGCAGCTAACAGCCTGGTGTGCTCTGGCCGTGAGGCAGCTGTTAAAAAGCAACATCCGCCTCCCAGAAGTATGCAGAGACTGAATTCCCCAACTCTCTTAACATCATGACCCCTGTAGAAAGCCACACGCCAGTTGTATTTACAGGGAGATGCAAAAATCAAGTGACCAATTTTAAGTTGAGTAAATAAAGTTGAGGAGATAGTTATTAACCTCACAAAAATATACTAAAGATCCTCAACAGCAACACCTTGAAGGTGAAAGCTACACCAGAGACAAACTTTGCTCAGCAAAGGCTCATTTCCCAAACGATCCTCACAAATGTTACATTTTTAATTCCCACCCTCCTCCACAGGAGCTCTGTGCAGTGTCACTGTTCTGCAGGCAGCTTCCCATTCAATCGTTGTTGTGGGACATCCCTGAGGCCTGCAAATGTACTAACGAGCAGAATTTGAAGAGCAACCTACCTCGCTTCCCAGGCTGGATTTGAGTGTTTTGTCCCTGTCACTTAGTTTTGTCAATAGTACAGATGCCAGGGGCAGTGACTCCAGGCTCTGCTTGAGGGATCCTGCACAGGGGCTGGGGGGGAGAAAGGATTGTAGATTCTCACCTGACCTCGGAGTAGGAGGCGTAATACATTGAAGGGGGCATTTTTGACTCCTCCTCTCCTCAGTGTCCCAGGGGCTGGAATTCTGGAATATATGTACTTGTCTGGTAACACCCTCCCCGTCTCCCGGGCGAGTGCAGCGCCGCTGGGGCTGTCTCCAGTGGCTGAAGTTGCCTCCATCTCTCACTCTTCTTACCTGGGGGTGGGGGAGACAAAGAGGAGGAGATGGTCCCAGGGTGGAAAGCAAAATTAGGGGCTGGGAAAGAAGGACTGTTTGGAAAGGTGGGTTTTAAGCAGGGGATGGGAGGTCATCTCTTTGTATTGGACCAGCTCTCCAGTGGGGAGAGAGCCAGAGAGCGAGAAGCAAATGTGTAAGCTGTAGTTTTTCCCCAGCAGCAGGTGGGCCACGCTGCCTCTCTCTGCTGGGCCTGGCTTCTCGGGATCGGGGACCCGGCTACCACCACAGGGCAGGCAGAGAGTGGCGTGCCCGGGCGGGCAGGGGGCGGGGGCCCAAGCGGAGGCTGGAGGCTGCGTGAGTGGGTATGCAGATCTGTGTGCGAGCAGAGCATTGTGGAGCGGATTTATATTGGCTGCGTGGCAGGGCCCGACTTTGCACCGGAGCTCGGGCGTGGAGAAGCGGGAGGGGCTCCGGGGACGTTGCGCTGGGCAGCTGCCGTCGCAGTGGGGCTGTGTGGCGCAGGCCAGCGGAATCGGGTCCGCCTTCCGTGTGTTATAAGTGCAGGGCGAGTGGAGGCAGGCAGGCGTGGCGGGCCAGGCAGCAGAACTCATATCTTACCTGGCAGGGGAAATACCATGATCACAAAGCAGCAAAGAATCCTGTGGCACCTTATAGACTAAACAGAGACGTTCTTTGGCAGCATGAGCTGCTGTGGGGTGAATACCCACTTCTTCGGATGCAAGCAGTGGAAATTTCCAGGGGCAGGTGTAGATATATAAGGAAGCAAGCTAGAGATAAAGAGGTTAGATCAATCAGGAGGATGAGGCCCTGTTCCAGGCAGCTGAGCTGTGAAAACCATGAGGATAAAACTGGTTCTGTAATTGGCAAGCCATTCACAGTCTTTGCTTGTTTAGTCCTGAGCTGATGGTGTTAAATTTACAGATGAACTGAGCTCAGCAGTTTCTCTCTTGAAGTTTGGTCCTGAAAGTTTTTTTGCTGCAGGATGGCCGCTTAAAATCTAAGCTATTGTGTGGCTCCAGGAGGTTGAAGTGTTCTCCTACAGGTTTTTGTATATTGCCATTCCTAATGTCTGATTTGTGTCCATTTATCCTTTTCTCAGAGACTGTCCAGTTTGGCCTCATGTACATAGCAGTGGGGCATTGCTGGCATAATGATGGTATATATTACATTGGTGGACGGCAGGTGAATGAAACCTTCGTGATGGTGTGGGCTGATCTGGTTAGGTCCTGTGATGGTGTTGCTGGTGTAGATATGTGGGCAAAGAGTTGGCATCGAGGTTTGCTTGTGGCGTTGGTTGCCTGAGCCTAGAGTTACTTATGGTGCAGTGTGTGCAGGCTGCTGGTGAGAATATGCTTCAGGTTGGGCAGTGTTGTCCAAAGGCGAGGACTGGCCTGCCACCCAAGGTACTGGGGAAAGTGTGGGATCATTGTCCAGGATGGGGTTGTAGATCCCTGATGATGCGCTGAGGGGTTTGAGCTGGGGACTGTATGTGATGGGCTGTGTGGAGTCCCAAGTTGGTTCTCTTTTCTCTTGGCCGAGTTTGTCTTGCAGTAGGAGGCTTCTGGTACACATCTGGCTCTGTTGATCTGTTCCCTTATTTCCTCGTGTGGGGTACCTGTAGTCTCTAGAGAATGCTTGGTGGAGATTTTCTAGGTGTTGGTCTCTGTCTGCATGGGTTAGAGCAGATACGGCTGTACTCTCAAAAGCTTGGCTGGTAGACAATGGATCTTGTGGGTGTGCCCCAGGATGGAAGCTTCTGGAGGCATGAAGGCAGGTATAGCGGTCGTGTAGGTTTTTTGGGGCAGGTAGGTGTTGATACGTGACCACCACTTTCATTTGCACCGTGGGTGTCTAGGGAAGTGGACCTCCCGTGGTAGATAGTAGGTCCAGGCTGGAGTGTTGATGGAGGTGGAAGCTGGTTGAAATCATGGTGGAATTTTTCCAGAGTCTCCTTCCCATGGGTCCAGATGATGAAGATGTCACCACGAGCGTAGGTAGAGTAAGGGCGAGTGGACGGAGCTGAGGAAGCATTGTTCCAGGTCGGCCATAAAAATATTGGCATATTGTGGGCCATGCTGGTGCCTACAGCAAAGTACTGATCTGGAGATATAGCATTGTCATTAAATTTGAAATAAAGGTGTGTGAGGATAAAGGCACAGAGCTCAGCAACCAGTTAAAGGTGGTGCATCACTTCAGGATACTGGTTCTGGACAGTCAGGCTCCATCAGTGTGTGGGATGTTTGTAGAGAGCCTCTACATCCATAGTGGCTAGATGGTGTTTTCTGAAGGTCACCAATGTATCAGGTTTCAGAAAATCAGTGTGGAAGGCGGAGATAGCTGGGATGCTGGTAACATAGGGTCTGAGTAGAGAATATGCTTCAGGTTGCAGGTTGTCTGTGGCGAGGACTGGCCTGCCACCCAAGGCTCTCAGAAGTGTGGGGACTCCAGATGTGGCCGTTGTAGATCCCTGATGATGCTGGAGGGTTTGAGTTGGGGACTGTATGATGGCCAGTGGAGTCCTGGGTTTTTCTTTCTTGGGTTCTTTCAGCAGTAGGAGGCTGGGTACACATCATCTGGCCTGTTGAGTTTTTTCTTTATTTGGTGGGTACTGTAGTCTTGAGAATGCTTGGTGGAGATTTTCTAGGTGAGGTCTTGTGCGGGTTAGAGCAGATACGTACTCTTGTAGTGCTTGGCTCAGGATGCTTGGCATGTGGTGGCTCTGTGGTGTGCCCGGATGGAGGCTGGAGGGCTGAAGGTAGGCATAGCGGCCGGTCGGCGGTAGGTTTGTGGTGCATAGGGTGGTGTTAATGTGACCACCACTTATTTGCACCGTGGTGTCTAGGAAGTGGACCTCCCGTGCAGATAGGTCCAGGCTGAGGTTGATGGAGGGGTGGAAGCTGTTGGAAAGCTAAGGAATTTTTTTCCAGAGTCTCCTTCCCATGGGTCCAGATGATGAAGATGTCATCAATGCCGTAGCGTAGGTAGAGAAGGGGCTAGGAGGGAAGGTGAGGGAGCTGGATAGCATTGTTCCAGGGCCATAAAAATATCAGCATCATATTGGCATATTGTGGGGCCACAGTGTGCCCATTACCTGATCTGGGACATAGCGGTGCCACTGATCTGGAGATCTGGAGATCATATTGTCATTAAATTTGAAATAGTTGTGTGTGAGGATGAAAGGCACAGAGCTCAGCAAAGCATCCAGTCAGCTGCTGTGGCATCATAGGGGATACTGTTCCTGACAGCTGTATTCCATCAGTGTGTGGATGTTTGTGTAGAGAGCCCCCGCATCCATATAGTTGGCTAGGATGGTGTTTTCTGGTTTTCTGAAGGTCACCAATGCTAGTGTTTCCTCAGGAAATCAGTGAAGCCACTTGAGATAGCTGGGAGTGCTGGTAACCTAGGGTCTGAGTATGAGGAGTCCACATATCCAGACAGTCCTTCAGTGAGAGCCTTCCAATGCCAGAGATGATGGGGCGTCCAGATTTCTGCAGTGAGAGTTCTATGTGGAGATCTTGGGTAGTAGAGATGTAGGAATAACCCTGGTCGGGGTTCTAAGTGGGTATGTTGATTTGTTCCGGGTGTTAGTGTAGGGAGTGTCCTGAGTAGATGGGTGCGGTGCTTTATTTTATTTATTTTATTCCTCAGTGGGATCTAAGGGAAGTAGCCTGTAAAATTTGGTATTGGAGAGTTGTCTGGCGGCCTCCTTTTGGTAGTCAGACCTGTTCATGATGACAACAGCACCTCCTTTATCAACCTCTTTGATTATAATGTCAGGATGGTTTCTGAGGCTGTGGATGGCATTGCGTTCTGCACGACTTAGGTTGTGAGGCAAGCGATGTTGTTTTTCCACAATTTCTGCCTGTGTACTTCGGCTGAAGCATTCAATGTATAGGTCCAGACTGTCATTTTGACCCTCAGGAGGAGTCCCTGTGGAGTTCTTCTTCTTGTGCTGTTGGTGGGAGGGTAACTGTTTACAGTGCGCTGTTCAGTGTTGTCCTGGAAGTATTCTTTGAGTCGGAGACGGCGAAGTAGGCTTCCATATCGCAGCAGAACTGTATCATGTTGGTGGGGGTGGCAGGGCAGAAAGAGAGTCCCCGAGATAGGACAGACTGTTCTTCTGGGCTGAGTGTGTGGCTGGATAGATTGACGATATTGCTCGGTGGGTTAGGGTATCACGGTTGTGGCCCCATGTGGCAGGTAGGAGTTTAGACAGCTTACAGTCCTTTTTCCTTTGTAGAGAGGTGAAGTGAGTGATGTAGATCTCCTGTCTTATTTTAGTGAAGTCCGTTTGTATGGAAGTTTGGTTATTGATGATCACAAAGGTGGTTTTCCCAGGATGAGGCTCATCCATTGCACTGCGGGTGTGCTGACCCCTGCGATTTCCCCAAATGCGGGAAACTCAACTGCATAGTTTGTGGTAGTGGGGGACTGCGTTCGCGCTCTCCCCTGGCGATTGGTTTGAACAACAGAAAACCGACAGTGGGCTGCTTAGGCTTAGTGCACTGCAAAGCAGACTCTCGGGAAAGCAGTTGTCAGTCTGGGCCTTTGGGAGTGCTCTTTTCCACAGGCCCTGTACTTCTAGGTATCTTTGTCACAGGTTCCTCCTTGTAAGCAAAGCTCAGCTCTGGAACTTTACTTGGGTCTCTCTGTGTTCTTGGCTTTCCCTGGTCTTTTGCAGCTGATCTGCTCTCTAGTCTGCTTTTGGGGGGCTTGGACCGGTGCCTTCTTTGGCTCTAAGGGGAGCTGCCTGCCTGCCTGCTCTGCTTCTTTCCCTGCTTGTAGCTTCTTGCCCGGCCCTTCTTCTCGGGCTCTTCCTCCTTTGACGGGAGGATGGCCTGTCCAAAACGCCTGTCCCACCTGGTCTCCTCGTCCAACAGGCAGCCTGCCCCTGCCCTGGGGCCGCTTTGGCTTTCGCTGTCTGTTCCTGTCTCTTGGTGGCCACCCTGTCTGTGCTACGGAGACTAGGCTGTCACAACCCCATGCTGGAGGAGGGCTTTCCGACGCTTGAGGCCCACCCACCGCCTCCCCGAATGCCCTTAGCTACGCTATGGTTAGGGCGGCGTGGCCATGTCGCCCAGGAGCGGGTTTTCCCTTTGCACACCTCTGACGGACGGAGCTGTTTTGACTTAACTGTTCAGCACGCACCGACCCTCGGGCCTGGGCTGCACGGGAACGTCGTCGCACGGCTACATCAGTCCGTGCCTTGGTCGGAAGAATTCTTCCGTCGACCTAGCTCCGCCTTTCGGGAGGTGGATGGCCGGCACCAACGAAAACCTCTCCAGGACCCTTCTCCGGGAACAGGGCCCTTCCGTTTGGGGAGATTATGCTGCTTTAAAAAAGAGAAATTGTTTAACTGCCTTTCTCTGAGGCAAGGTTGATTTGTATTGCTTCCCTCGTGGCTCCTTATAGCAGTTGTGTTCTGAAATCTTTAGGGTTTGACTTCATTTATGATGAAATCTTGCTGTAACTTTATTCTAATTTTCAATGAGTAACTAGACCTGAGCTGTTTCGTGTGTTAGTGGAGGATTGTTTAAAAACCTGGGATTCCACTTTCGGCTGCCTTTCCATTACATTTCCTCTGAAAGCCACCGAAAGCCTCCACTTCCCACATAACTCTCTCAAACCTGCAGCCATCAGGCATACAGAAGATGCTTACAGTTTCACTCCATACGAGTCCAGTTCCTTGCTGTTTCCTGTCTAACCACTGCACACATATGGTATCCCCTCCCTACCCGGAGCTGCTTCCTGGCTTTTGCGCTCAGGACAGGAAAACGAGAATGGAGAGGTAAGCTGTGCAGGGAACTCTTCCTCAGCTCGCACTCCACCCCCCAAGGGCCTTTCGAGGTCTTCTACGGACTTCAGGTTTCATTTGATTTCCAAGGTTTATGGGCTCATTAATTAGCCATCTCTCCTAATGCAGGGATCCTATGGGTCAGACCAAAGATCGATGGCCCAAAAGAGCTAAGAAACAGAAATAAAGGTGAGCGCTAGGCGTTACATTCAGATGAGCATCCAGAATCTGACTGTGCCCTGGCAAGTTCAACGCTGCTGAAAAGAAGGAGCTCGTCAGGTCCCTCTGCTAGCACCCAAATCTGGTGGCTCGTCGGTCTGCTGGGAAATAAGGAAAAGGAAATGAATTAAAGGAGTCAGGCAATAACAAGGAAATGAAGAGGTTTGTCGAACGGGTTCTGTCTGATTGACTGTCTTCCCAGCTACCCATCAAAGTTAAAGACCTAGCCCAGTATCCTGTCTGCTGACAGCAGCCAATGTCAGGTGCCACAGAGGGAATGAACAGAACAGAGAATCATCAAGTGCTCCATCCCCTGTCGCCCATGCCCCGCTTCTGGCAAACAGGGATACCTAGCTAGGGATACCGCTGGCAAAGCGCCATAGATGGACCTATCCTCCATTAATTTATCTAGTGCTTTTTTGAACCCTGTTATAGTCTTGGCCTTCACGACATCCTCTGGCAAAGAGTTCCACAGGTTGGCTGTGTGGTGCGTGAAGAAAGACTTCCTTTTGTTTGTTTTAAAGCTGCTGCCTATTAATTTGGTTTGGTGACCCCTGGTTCGTGTGTTATGAGAAGGAGTATATAACTCTTCCTTATTTACTTGGTCTACGCCAGTCATAGATTTACAGACCTCCTCGTATCCCCTTTAGTCATCTCTTTTCCAAGATGAAAAGTCCCAATCTTATGAATCTCTTCTTAGATGGAAGCTGGTCCATATCCCTCATCATCTTTGTTGTCCGTTTCTGAATCTTTCCCATTCCCATATATCTTTTTGAGATTGGGGCGACCGCATCAGCATGCAGTATTCAAGATGTGGGCATACCATGGATTGATATTGAGGCAATATGATAGTTTCTGTCTTATTACCTGTCCCTTTCTTAATGATTCCCAATGCTCCGCTGCACATTGAGTGGATGTTTTCAGAGAACTATTCACAACGACTCCCAGATCTCTTTCTCAGTGGTAACAGCTAATTTAGACCCCATCGTTTTATAGGGATAGTTGGGATTATGTTTGCCAATGTGCATTACTTTGCACTTATGAGCACCGACGTTCATCTGCCATTCGGTTGTCCCGTCAGCCAGTTTTGTGAGATCTCTTTGTGGCTCTTGGTAGTCTGCCTGGGACTTAACTCTCTTGAGCAATTTTGTATCATCTGCAAATTTTGCCACCTCACTGATTAGCCCTTTCCCCAGATCATTTATGAATAAGTTGAACAGTACTGCTCCCAGTACAGACACCCGGGGATAAGAGAGGGAAGATCCTCTTCTGACACTGGCAGACCAGGTGCCAGCTCATGCCAAGGCCCCTAGGCCTTACTGAAAAGTGACAAACGCATGGCTGGAAACTAGTCTTGCTCACCTGTTTGTTAGTGTTGTTAAAACAGGCATTAGCTTTATAAAAACGTGTTTAGAGTCTATGACAAGCTCGTGAGTTGCTGCATGCATTATTCTCACCTATAATAGCCGTAGCCCATGTTGTAAGGTGATATATAAGCGTTGGCACTAAAGCTGTAAAAAACCCCTTGCCGCCGCCACGCCACCCATCAGGAGAGAAGCATTACCAAGTGTGAAATGCCAGTTTACCAGAAGAGGCGTCATCTCCTTTCCAACAAGAGAAGGCCCTGACTGAGACATCAGGCAAGCCACTGTGGATCATCCGTGGACAAAAGACTTGGCTGATTGCTCCTCCTCACACACCTACGAGGAGGCAGAGCCCTGCACAAACACTTGCCCCCATCAGCTTGAGCTCTGGGGGAATGGAATAAAAATCCCTGTCAGGAAGAAACTGTTGTTCCCCCCTCCCCACGATGCTGCTTGGACTTCAGGGAGCCGGCACACCTTCTAAGCAGCAGCAAGGGATCCCGGCTGTTTGGCTAGGTTAGCCTAAGGACATACAGAGCTTGCGTGTTACAGCAGCTTCTACTACCCTGGGTAGCAAGATAGAGTCAGGGTGCCCAAGGGGTCTGTCTGTGACTCCATGTTAAGGCTGTTCTAGTGCCTGAGGAGTTCACACTTGATACTTGGTGGGTGAAATTAAAGTGAGGAGCCCCGCTGCCTGCCAGCCCCAGGCGCCGGGGGCTGCTGCTCTCTGGGGCTCTGGCCACACTAGAAAGGTAAGTTTCTAGCTTGCCTGGTTCAGAAAACCAGAAGGGAAAGAAAGAGAACCCACATTACATTTTTTAAAAAAAGAATCCTCCTGATTTGTAAGCCACTGTCATGATTTGGGGGATTTTCCAATAGCGAGGATGGCAACAATGAGAAGCTAAGGGTTATTATGTAGCATTTAGATTACAGTAGGCTTGGGGGGGGCGGAAATCAGGATTGGGGCCCCTGTGTGCCGGGTGCAGCACGACACCTAGTGCCTTGTCTTGATCTTACGAACCAAGATACATAGAACGTAGGCCGGGTGGGGAGAAGTCTGTGTAACTCATGGAGTTGTGGATATACACGTGACCTCAAATATTACCAACCGCCCCACCCCACCCCCCAAAAATACAAAAAAAAAACAAAAAAATCCCATCTCCCCAACAGACCCAGAATCTGGAAAGCATTTGTCCCTCATACTGTTGAAAAGACTCACAGCAGAAAGAAGGAGTCCAGCTTCTTAAATAACTCTCTAGCAAGACAAAGAAGAACCTCTCACATCTATAGACTCACAAAACACTTCCAAGAAACTGTAAAGAAAGAAAAACACCCAGATTTTTCTGCTACTTCAAAAAACATTTGCTTTAAAGAAAGTATCACAGTTCAACTCTTTTCTGCTTTTCTAACCAGAAGGTTCTCCTCTAAAGGAGATACACCGATCCTGGAAGCACTGCAATACCAGATCAATGCATAGGGCAGACAAAGCAAGCTTCTGTTCTAACCCCCCCTGCTTCAAAAATCAAGTTAATATACAGTCCTCACATCAAGGATGTATCAGAGATTAAACTGATAAGAACAGACACAACACTTTGATCTGAGCTCCAAGGAGCCCAAAAACAATATTCACATTCTGCTATGCACGCACACCCCTGCGCCCACCCATTTCGACCTCACCAGGACGAGCTCCCAGAACCGCAACAACCACCACAACTCGGGAACTCTACCTGAGAATCACTTCCCCAAAATGACTCCAGTGGAAGACTTCGAAGCAAGAACCCTTAACACACAATTCTGTTCAAAGACAGACAAGTCTTGCAGACGCCTTCCTCTCCCTAGTTTCCTCTATACTCCTAATTTCCATAAAGCCACCCACTGACCTGGACTACCAATCTCTCACGGTTAACTCTTACAGCAAAACAGGGTAAAGAAAGCCTATGCAGGCGCTATTCCACAGCCCGAGGCGCTTTTCTGCTCCTTCCCACAGAACTAGCTCAAACAGACAGTCAATTGCATCAAAGCAATTCCTTGCCATTTGGGGCATTGGTGCCCCTTAGTCCCTCTGAGGTGATCGGCTGCTTCCTTCTGGCCTGAAACGCTAGGAATCTGACTCAAAGGGCCACAGCCTTCCTCTTCTTCTGCGCCTATGAACTAGCACTCATCTAGGCAAAACGTTGACCATTTCCTAAGTTAAAACACTGGTGTTTTCCCAACAGGAAAGGGATGGACAATTTCTCTTCTGTGGGAAGACGAGGGAAACCATGCAATCACCTTCTGGAAGGTATATTAAGGAGGGCGGCAGAAGAGCCCTCACGGACTAGACTAAGAAAGCAGCTCTTGAACTGACCTTCCAGCAATGACAAACTAAAATCTGCAAGAGCAGCCTTTCAACTCAGGGGCCCAATAAGAAGCCGTTACCAATAACTAACCGAAGAGTTACAAATGACTCCAAACCAGACACTTTTAGGAAAAACCAAACGTTAACACAAACAACAACGCATTTCTTTGCTGCTCTTCAACCGTGATACTCTCCTCCACCGTTCCTCCCAAAAACATACAAAACCAAAGAGCCAGTAGAATGCACATCACAAAACAGTCCCCTGCTAGCTAGGAAACAATCTCACTAACATGAGAATCTTAAAGTAAATAAACCATTTTCAGAGCTCTGAGCTTTTTTCATATACTATAGATAAGCTTCAGCCAGTGACACCAGTTCAGGTAGCCCCCTTCTGTTTTTCTCACAGCAGGCAACAGCCTTGCCAAAGCAAAGCCTTAAAAAATTGGGTACAAACTCATCAACATTCCTCTCCACGGAAAAATGCAAAGGGAAATAGGCTGGCCAGGGGCATGAGGACAATGGCCCAGACAAAGGGGGAGGGACTTGGTCCAGGGGTGGAGGAAGACAGAAAAAGGGACAGGCATGGGATTGGCTTCCTGTCTTTTTTCCTTTGCTCAGCATTTTACCTGTGACTGTAATGGGGAGACTTGAGAAATACCTGTGATGCTGGTGAGGTAGGTGGCTGCCCCGAGAGCACAGAGCTGAGCATTTTCCACTGGGTTGCTGCCTGCACCCTCAGCGCCTGGCCATGATCATATAAAAGCAACAAAGAATCCTGTGGCACCTTATAGACTAACAGACGTCTATTAAGTCTTGCATCTGAAGAAGTGGGTATTCACCCACGAAAGCTCATGCTGCAGAACGTCTGTTAGTCTATAAGGTGCCACAGGATTCTTTGTTGCTTTTACAGATCCAGACTAACACGGCTACCCCTCTAATACATGATCATATAGTGGTTAGTGTTCTGCGCTCTGGCCGCAGCAGCCTAGGTTCGAATCCGGGTCACGGCATTGCTTTTTGGTGGGGAGGGGCTATCCTGCAGCACGCCTCGTGGCTCAGTCTGATGGCGTCCGTTTGCAAAGAGAGCCATCAGCCGGTCCTTAGTTTCTGCTTGGTAAAGGCAAGTCAGTGGGGTCCATTGGTCAGAAAAAGAGTACCAGGACTTCTTGCTGGGCGTCAGGGTCCAAAAGCAACACATTACCTACTGGAAAGGGCTGTGTTTCGAATGTCCATCCAGTGTGCGTTGAAGGGAAGGATCTGCGTGCCTGGGAAGCTGCGTCCCTCCAGAGGCGCTTGAGAAGCCAAAGGGGCCATGGGTGAGTTTGCGATGAGGTGAGTGTGAAGTGTGGAAGGGGGAGGGTGGCAAGAGGAGGTTTTGAGAGGAAAAAAGGTGCTGCTGAGCTGGTAGGTGAGGGTAAGGTCCCAGGCGGGTGTTGTGTGAGGAGCTGTGTAGGCCCGAAAAGGCGTTGTGCTGGGCAAGGGCAGGTGAGGAGGGCCAGGGCTTTTCCCAGGGCTGTTACTGCAGCCAAAGCCTTTGGGAAGCAGAAGAGGCCATCTCGCTAGAGGTTAAATTCACAACTCTTTCAACTCCCAGAGCCCGTCTACAGCACAGATGATTTGTATACACCTTCACCGTGAGCCAAATTGGCAGGTTTCCGGGAGCCCTGTGAGTCCGATGTTGTTTTAGTCTCCCTGCTGATTTATTAGGAGAATAAAAGATGGACACTAGAACTGAGGCAGACTACGGACACCGCATTCTGAGAAAACAATGGTGAACCTCCAACTCCAGCAGTGTGGGCCACATAGACAAGTAACCAGCACCCACAATCTTTACAAGCTTTTTTCCAAAATAACTCATCTTTTGGAAAAATAGGTTGAGCCTTTTTGACAATCTGGCTAAAGATTTTAGTGCCTAACTGGAGCCTAGTTCTTCTGCAAATCTGGCCCTAGCGGTGGGTGTGAGACCTTCTGAAAATTCTGGCCAATGTGTCTGGAAGCTCCAAGAAGCATCGCAACTTTGAGCATTTACTAGAACAGGATGAACAAAACCTTCCTTCCTTGACCGACAATCACCTTGATTCCAGGTTGAGGTTTCAAGAGAATTGATTTGATTCTTAGATGCACTGCGAAACAAACACCCTCCTGTAGACATTGGAAGGGGGAGGCTGAAATGGATCTGCCACTAAACCACGTTGCCTTTCATCAGTAGCCACCTGAGCAAGAGGGTAACCACTGGCCTAGAGGTGAAAGGCCCATAGCCCATGCTCAGAAGCCTTCAGCGGCTAGATCTGAGGAATGGAAAAGCTTAATGATCTTTCTCCGGGGTGTTACTTCCAAAGACTTGTATATAGCGCTGGGTGAAAGGTTTTTGGATGAATATTATATTTAGTGAAATATTTTGGTGGACCCAAAATGATTGTTTGGTTTGGTTTGGTTTCACCAAGAAAAGTGAAAAGAAAAGAAAAAGATCTTGGGTCAAAGTGCAATGTTGTTCTAATTTAGGTTAGGCTCGGTAAGAAGGAAAAACTAAATTGTTTGCACAAGTAAGTGTATTTGTGTAAAAGGGTGCAGAGGCTGGGCTTTAAGGGGCAGATAGCCATATTGTAGTAGTTGGAAGCTTTGCTTTCCCCATGGCCTCTAAAGAGTTTCCGAGCATTCTGAAGGAGGCCAGGAAGTTGCATTCTTCTGGTTGAACTCCAAGCGAGGAAGGCAAGGTAGGCTTTTGTTGAAGAGGATAACTCCCTGACCGGGAATCGAACCCGGGCCGTGGCGGTGAAAGCGCCAAATCCTAACCACTAGACCACCAGGGAGATAACAGCTGGGGGGGTTGGGCATAACTTTCTAGGCCTACGAAGAGGCCATTCGTTCATCTTCAAAGGAGGTTAACACAAGCTCTGAGCTCTTTGTTTCCTTACAGTTCCCTTCCTATTTTTAGCACTGATATGAAAAAGAAACAGAAAACATATTAAGACAATTTCCAGTATTGTTATACATTGAGGCCATGTCTTTTTTAAAAAAAAAAACAGTTTTGTTGCTATCTTGTTTTACTCTCCATGGGCTTACAGAAATGTATGAGGGATGAATAAGATGTGGTGGAATCGTCAGCCTTAAGCAATCTCCATCCCAATGAAGAGGGCTGGTGGAGGATTTGAGAAAGAAGCAGTTATCTCAACTACTGAGCGCTGGCGAAGATATAGAAATAAGTAGAGAAGCTCTAGATGGCTGCTCAGGGGGAGGGGGGCAATCAGCTTCTGAAAGGTTATTTTTTCCCTCTCTTGCCTGGGCTAGAAGAGACTCAACTCTCTTAGGACCATGGAATTGTCAATGTGTCTTGTCTTCATGATGTACTAAAGGTCCGAGACCGCCTCAGCTGGTTGAGAGGACAAAGAGTGGATTCCGTTATGCTCTGAGACTCTAAGGGAGAGAGTGATGTTGAAGAATGCAAGATGAAACGCCCAACGTGGGGCTCGAACCCATGACCCTGAGATTAAAAGTCTCATGCTCTACCAACTGAGCTAGTCCTCAAGGGGTAGCAAAGGCACAGACAGTGCAAAAGAAGAGCGAAGGAAGTTTCTTTGCGTGCTGAGATTCGTTTCCTGACATTTGCCTTCTTTCCTGGTTCCTTCACTCTCCAGCTAGCAAACAGGGCCGTTCCAAGGCTAGTTAGATGCTGGTGTCTAGACCAGAGAAGTGGGAAAATCATCTAGCAGCTGCTCAGAGAAACCTGGGTGGGAGGGTGGAATTTAGGATTCTCCCAGCAGGAGGAGGTGCTGTTTCTCAGAAAAAGCTTCTCAGCGCCCAAAGAGGGGGCAGAGAAGACAGTTCCCCGCCGGCCGCCAGACACATCTTTTCGCAGGGAATCAGAACCCCCTGGGGTAAAACTCTTCCAAGGATGTGCGGCTCCAGGAATGTCAGAGAAGGGAAGGACTGTTTGCTTTAGGAGGTGGGTGCGGGAACCTGCAGGTCCTTAGGTCCCTCCAGCGTCCGATGAAAGCATTTGGGGGGAAGGGGCCGGGATAGACAAAGACAGGAAAGATGGGCTTGCGGCTCCTATGCAAACACCATGTTGCCAGCGGTCCAAGAGAAGCGGGTGGGGGTTCGAGCATTTTGGCTGCTTCCTGAGGGCATGGAACTCACAACCTGGCAATGCTCAGAGCCCCGTTCCTCGGGAGTTTTCTTTGTGTTGGTCTTGTGATGCTGAGGGAGGAAGCTGAAGCATCATTTGAGTTTGTTTCAGTGCCTTCGGTTGGGCTAAGGTTGTGACCCTGAGCACAGGTGTTCCAGCTCTTAACCCTGAGGAATGGACAATGGACCAACTTAATCTGTTGGACAGAAAGTAGCCAGAAAAATCTAATGATGCTTCCGGTTCCTCTGTCAGGATCACAAGAGAAACACAAAAAATCCCAAGAGGAACAATTCTTCTCTGCTTTTGTTACCTCCATCGCAACCCTCTCCACCTCTTCTTCTGCCTACCTAGCGGCTCTTTGATGGAGAAAGATCCTGGAGCGGATAGAATTTCTGAGATACAAACTGAGAGAGAGGCTTTGAGACCTCCTGATAGGATGTTGCCACAATCTACCAGGGCTCTTGGTTGTAGCGGCCTCCGGTCTCTGCTCCTATGTTGTCAATTCTGTGCCCTCATGAAGCAGCCAAACCAGAGTACGTAGAGCACCCAGTTTAGGGCTCAAGCCCAAACCCTGAGACTAAGAGTCTTACCTTCCCTTTATCAGTGTCTACTGTACTGCTCCCTTCTTCCTCCACCTGTATATGTTTGACATCCATACCTGCCCAAGATCAAGCAATGCCAACTTTCTGGTGGGGAATAAACTGGAATTTACCCAACTAGGTGCCTTGAGCGCATGGATTCTGAAGGTATTTACGATTCCCTCTAATTTCTCTTGCCGCTACTCTAAGAAAGCTCCTAAACAAGGGCTCTTCCAGTATGTTACAAGGGCAATTGAAACCAGGCCACCTCTTGAGGTGGAATCAAGAGGTTGTGTCAGGAGTGGGATTTGAACCCACGCCTCCTGCAGGAGACCAGAAGCCCCAGTTGTGGGAAAGACAGAGCCTTGAGTCTGGCGCCTTAGACCACTCGGCCATCCTGACGCTGGGACAAAAGCAGCTCTCTCAACCCTCCTTTTCTTCAATATTGTATGAGCCGCTCAAGGAGGCCAAGACAGCATCTCTCGTTCAACACCTACATCACATCTGGTTTTTAGACACCATCACCCTCATCTAAAGTTTCAGGTTTCCTACAACCCTGTGCCTTCTGAGGTGTTCTAATCTCCCCCCTCACTTATTAGATGGACACTAGGACAGAGGCAGAATAGAGACACTTAGCTTAATGAGAACCTCAAACTCCCGCACGGTGGGCCACAGAGTCAAGCAGCCAGCACTCACAATCGGTACCGGCCTTGTTTGGGTTTTTTTCCCAAACTAGCTCAGCACTCAGGGTGTTGAGCCCTTCTGGAAATCTTGCAAAAGAGTTTGGAGCCTGAATGGGTGTTGAGTTCTTAAGAAAACCTTGTTTTTGTTTTGTTTCCCCAAGAAAATTGGGGACAAAAGATTAATCTAGGGTGAACCTGGATGTTTACTGCTGTTTTCGTTCAGCTCCACTAGGCTCTTTCGAAAGCTGGTCCGTTCCCCATTACAGAGGGTCCAAGCAGAGAGAGTGAAGGAACCCCTGTGCTCAGCATCACAACCTGAGCCCGAGGAAAAGCACTGAAACACGCTCAAATGACGCTTTAGGTTCATCCATCAGAATCACAAGAGCAAGACAAAGACATCTCAAGAGGAAGAGTCCTCAGTTTTCATTTACCCCATCGCAACCCTCTTCACTTCTTCTTCTGCCTACCTAGAGGCTCATCCAGGAAAATCACTCAACTGATTATAATTTGGGCAGAGAAACCCAGGCAGGGCTTGTGCTCCCCCTCCATGTGAGCGGATAGCACTCTGACTTCATCTACGGGGTCTCTCAGCTTTGGCTTCCCCAGTTTGTCAACTCGGTGCAGGCAGGAAGCAGGCTCTCCTCGGCTTTGGCAAGCCACTTTCTGTCCAAATTGGGAAACCGGTCCACTCTCCATTCCCCTGTGAGAACAAGAGCAGAGAGTTCACCAGCTGAACCCAATCCGAGGCATTGAAAAAAATGGAATTATGCTTCCCGTTCCTCCGTCAGGATCACCAGGGAAACACACCAAAATCCCAAGAGGAACAACTCGTCTCTGTTTTATTTACCCCCAACGCAATCCTCTCCGCTTCTTCTGCCTCCCTCGAGGCTCTTCCAGGGACAAAACTCATTGAGCTGATAGGATTTGGGGGATGGAAACGGAGAGAGGGGGTTTGACACCTCCTGAGAGGATGTGGACGCGATAGAACAGCTCTCTCGGTTTTAGAAGCCTCCTAGCCTGGCTCTTTTGTTGTCAATTCTGTGCCATCAGGAAGCAGCGAAAGCAGGGTAGGTAGGGCACCCGGTGACGTTGCACTCCATACGTTTTATGAAAAGATGCTTATAAGTGTGAGTATGATGTAAGTGGAATATGCTTGATGCAAAAGGTCTCTTGTAAGGTATCATAACAAAGGTTCTAACCTACTGAATATATGCCCCCTATTTGTATGCATGTCTCATTCTTGTCTCTGAAGCTGGAAATATGAAGTCTAACTCTGAGGTCCTATTGTAATTGTGCAAAGCGTGGGCCACTAATGGCGGTTTAAAACCTTGACGGCTCCCATTGACAATTGGTTGTAAATGGTTTATTGACCTGCAAACCTTCCTGTGTACGTGTGGGCCAACCCAGGAAGAATGGAAACTAGGGGGTCTTACAGAGACCACGATAGTGGAATCCATCTTAAATCTGGTATTTTCCATTTAGAAGGAAGGGTGAGGACCCAGAGAGACAAAAGATTCCCGCCTTATGCCAAAGCTATAAAAGGGGTGAAGCAGGACAAAGGGGCTGCCAGTCATGAGAAAACCCCTGCCAGTCATGAGAAAACCTAAGATGTCTGCTGGAAGTAACAAAGACCGAAGCAGGGGAAAGGATTGGGCCCAGACTAGGCAGGAGTCTAGTCTGTGAAAGAAGCTGATTGGAACACCTCTGAGGGTGAGCTATTCCTGAATCAGTTTCTTAATGTATTAGGCTTAGGCTTGCGTGTTTTGTTTTAGTTTGCTTGGTGACTTCCTTTGTTCTGTCTGTTATTACTTGAAATCACTTCACTCCTACTTTTTAACCTTAATAAAAATGACTTTTGTTTATTAATAAACCCAGAGGAAGTGATTAATCCTGGGGAGCAAACAGCTGTGCATCTCTCTCTATCAGTGATCTAGAGGGTGAAGAATTTAGGAATTTACCCTGTATAAGCTTTATAGAGAGTACAAGGGATTTATTTGGGGTTTTGGATCCCACTGGGAGCTGGGTGCTGGAGACAGGTGCTGAGCTGTTTTGAGTTAAAGTCTGCAGCTTTGGGAGTGTGGCCCAGAGCCTGGGTCTGTGTTGCAGCAGGCTAGGGTGTCTGGCTCAACAAGGCAGGGTTCTGGAGTCCCAAGCTGGCAGGGAAAACGGGCTCGGAAGTAATTTCAGTCCCAAGGGGATCTCTGTGACCGAACCCATCACAGTGGCGTAGTCGAGCAGGATATGTGCACAGCTGATTGCTTTGAGACACTGGTAGTGATTTTTAAGTGTGTTGCCCGGAGGACAGACAAAGTGCTTATTCGGGAAAGGGAAGATGACAACTTTGGTTGCCAAATTGGCTGGGAAAGCTCTGGATATATTCAGTAAGATGCCTATTGCTGATGCTTCAAACTATGGTCTATTTAAGGAATTGGTTTTGAAACAGTTTCAGATTAGGCCCGAAACCTAGAGGGTTAAATTCACAACTCTTTCAACTCCCAGAGCCCTTCTACAGCACAGATGATTTGTATACACCTTCACCGTGAGCCAAATCGGCAGGTTTCCGGGAGCCCTGTGAGTCCGATGTTGTTTTAGTCTCCTACTGATTTATTAGGAGAATAAAAGATGGACACCAGAACTGAGGCAGACTACGGACACCGCATTCTGAGAAAACAATGGTGAACCTCCAACTCCAGCAGTGTGGGCCACATAGACAAGTAACCAGCACCCACAATCTTTACAAGCTTTTTTTCCAAAATAACTCACCTTTTGGAAAAATAGGTTGAGCCTTTTTGACAATCTGGCTAAAGATTTTAGTGCCTAACTGGGAGCCTAGTTCTTCTGCAAATCTGGCCGTAGCGGTGGGTGTGAGACCTTCTGAAAATTCTGGCCAATGTGTCTGGAAGCTCCAAGAAGCATCGCAACTTTGAGCATTTACTAGAACAGGATGAACAAAACCTTCCTTCCTTGACCTACAATCACCTTGATTCCAGGTTGAGGTTTCAAGAGAATTGATTTGATTCTTAGATGCACTGCGAAACAAACACCCTCCTGTAGACATTGGAAGGGGGAGGCTGAAATGGATCTGCCACTAAACCACGTTGCCTTTCATCAGTAGCCACCTGAGCAAGAGGGTAACCACTGGCCTAGAGGTGAAAGGCCCATAGCCCATGCTCAGAAGCCTTCAGCGGCTAGATCTTAGGAATGGAAAAGCTTAATGATCTTTCTCCGGGGTGTTACTTCCAAAGACTTGTATATAGTGCTGGGTGAAAGGTTTTTGGATGAATATTATATTTAGTGAAATATTTTGGTGGACCCAAAATGATTGTTTGGTTTGGTTTGGTTTCACCAAGAAAAGTGAAAAGAAAAGAAAAAGATCTTGGGTCAAAGTGCAATGTTGTTCTAATTTAGGTTAGGCTCGGTAAGAAGGAAAAACTAAATTGTTTGCACAAGTAAGTGTATTTGTGTAAAAGGATGCAGAGGCTGGGCTTTAAGGGGCAGATAGCCATATTGTAGTAGTTGGAAGCTTTGCTTTCCCCATGGCCTCTAAAGAGTTTCCGAGCATTCTGAAGGAGGCCAGGAAGTTGCCTTCTTCTGGTTGAACTCCAAGCGAGGAAGGCAAGGTAGACTTTTGTTGAAGAGGATAACTCCCTGACCGGGAATCGAACCCGGGCCGTGGCGGTGAAAGCACCAAACCCTAACCACTAGACCACCAGGGAGATGACAGTTGGGGTTGGGCATAACTTTCTAGGCCTACTTTCTGTCCAACTGAGGCCATTCGTTCGTCTTCAAAGGAGGTTAACACAAGCTCTGAGCTCTTTGTTTCCTTACGGTTCCCTTCCTATTTTTAGCACTGATATGAAAAAGAAACAGAAAACATATTAAGACAATTTCCAGTATTGTTATACATTGAGGCCATGTCTTTTTTTTTAAAAAAAACAGTTTTGTTGCTATCTTGTTTTACTCTCCATGGGCTTACAGAAATGTATGAGGATGAATAAGATGTGGTGGAATCGTCAGCCTTAAGCAATCTCCATCCCAATGAAGAGGGCTGGTGGAGGATTTGAGAAAGAAGCAGTTATCTCAACTACTGAGCGCTGGCGAAGATATAGAAATAAGTAGAGAAGCTCTAGATGGCTGCTCAGGGGGAGGGGGGCAATCAGCTTCTGAAAGGTTATTTTTTTCCCTCTCTTGCCTGGGCTAGAAGAGACTCAACTCTCTTAGGACCATGGAATTGTCAATGTGTCTTGTCTTCATGATGTACTAAAGGTCCGAGACCGCCTCAGCTGGTTGAGAGGACAAAGAGTGGATTCCGTTATGCTCTGAGACTCTAAGGGAGAGAGTGATGTTGAAGAGTGCAGATGAAACGCCCACGTGGGGCTCGAACCCATGACCCTGAGATTAAAAGTCTCATGCTCTACCGACTGAGCTAGTCGGGCAAGGCCTCAAGGGGTAGCAAAGGCACAGACAGTGCAAAAGAAGAGCGAAGGAAGTTTCTTTGCGTGCTGAGATTCGTTTCCTGACATTTGCCTTCTTTCCTGGTTCCTTCGCTCTCCAGCTAGCAAACAGGGCCCGTTCCAAGGCTAGTTAGATGCTGGTGTCTAGACCAGAGAAGTGGGAAAATCATCCAGCAGCTGCTCAGAGAAACCTGGGTGGGAGGGTGGAATTTAGGATTCTCCCAGCAGGAGGAGGTGCTGTTTCTCAGAAAAAGCTTCTCAGCGCCCAAAGAGGGGGCAGAGAAGACAGTTCCCGCCGCCGCCAGACACATCTTTCGCAGGGAATCAGAACCCCTGGGGTAAAACTCTTCCAAGGATGTGCGGCTCCAGGAATGTCAGAGAAGGGAAGGACTGTTTGCTTTAGGAGGTGGGTGCGGGAACCTGCAGGTCCTTAGGTCCTCCAGCGTCCGATGAAAGCATTTGGGGGGAAGGGGCCGGGATAGACAAAGACAGGAAAGACGGGCTTGCGGCTCCTGTGCAAACACCATGTTGCCAGCGGTCCAAGAGAAGCGGGTGGGGGTTCGAGCATTTTGGCTGCTTCCTGAGGGCACGGAACTCACAACCTGGCAATGCTCAGAGCCCCGTTCCTCGGGAGTTTTCTTTGTGTTGGTCTTGTGATGCTGAGGGAGGAAGCTGAAGCATCATTTGAGTTTGTTTCAGTGCCTTCGGTTGGGCTAAGGTTGTGACCCATTCATATATATAGTATGAACTATATACACTAACTATACTACAAACGAATAAAGTTAACTACAACTATATAAATCTGAACTATATATACAAGAATTAACGAGAGAAACTACGAGTAGCTAGGGAAGTGGAGGTCAGCTAAGCCGCGCTCCACTGTTCCAACGACCGACACGGGCAGTAAGAAGGAACTGAGGAGCGGGTGGGTCAGTAGTGGTATATATCTGGCGCTATAGCGGCGCCACTCCAGGGGGCATCCATCCGACCCACCGAGTGTTGCTTGGGTAAAAATCTTCCGACGAACGTGCACACGGCGTGCGCACACCTAACTGGAATGCATATGAGCAATCACTCGAAGAAGAACTCCTTCTTTCTTGTATATTGCAAAGAAACCTGGTGTTATTTTTCACCAAGGAAGCTGGTAGATGTTTGAACACAAAGTATTGCAGCTTGGGAACAATCCCCCAGAAATGGCATCTTCCCCCCCTCCACCCCGGAGCTTCCCTGCCTGAACGTAAAGAGTGCGCAGCGCGCGTCTCTCTCCCTTGCTGCTGCTGCTGCTGCTGCCGCCCCCTAAGGGCTACAGCATAAGAGCAGTGCTAGCTGCTGTAGCACCTCAGGAGGGAGGGGACCCTGCCATTTTTGGCAGCCTTCCTCTCCCGCTACCTGGAGGAGACACGAAGGGGACTTCCGGCCAGGAGACGGACTTCACTCACCTTAGCAGCTGCTGGGGCTTCTGTGAGTGTTTGACCCTATGATTCCACCCCCGCCCCTGCCCCTGCCCCTGCCCCTGCCCCATGCTGGGGAAGGGGCAGCCCCATCCCCCATCCAGAGTGAAGTTATGGTGAGGGGCAGCAACATGGAAGGCCACCTGTGATGGCAACCCCCCCATCCAGTACCCATCATAGAGGAGGTGAGTGAGCTTTCTGGACCTGAGAGGGGCCCTACGAGCATGTGCAGTGACTGTGGTGCGGAGTGAGTGTGCTGTGGGGGCAGAGGGGCAGAAGAGGGGTCCCTCCCCTGGAGCTTGCTGCTGCCAGTGGTGGTGATGGGGAGTCCTCTCTGGCCCTAGCCCTGGGGCAGCCTGTCTGCACCCCAAGTTCCTCATCCTCAGCCCTTCCCCACCCCAAAGCCTGCACTCCCAGCACTGAGCACACTCCTGCACTGTGAACCTCTCATCCCCAGCCCCACCCCAGAACCCTCACCTGAGGGGAAAAACATGCAACTTAAATTTGGTGGTCAGTTTGGAGTATCATTTTGTTTAGCATGATACTTGACTATTTTACACCCCTTCAAAGTATGTAACTGGTCGTATACAGGTGTTACGAGGTGGGAATGTGCTTAATGTTTTCTCTGAATACTGTCTGTGTGCCTCAGTTTCCCCAATGCATTTCTTAAGGCTCTAGATGGTGGGATAAGGGGGTGTGATTGTTGTAAAGCCCTAGAGGGCCAGTGTGATGGTGTCTGCACAGAGAATGGCCGAAACCCTGTCTCCAGGCAACTGATGGCCTGAGCCCCTCCCCTGCAAAGGTGCCAGCTGAAGGTGTTGGAGACAAAGAGATCAGGTGAGCAGAGAGGAGTGGGGGCTGGAGGGGGTTTGGGAGTCTGGAGCTGGCCCGGGACCAGGCGTGAAGTGCAGACAAGGGGGGGTCTGGCTCACTGCCCCCAGAATGGACCCGGCCTAGGGGTCCGGTTCACTGTACCTACAAGCTCTGTTTTACACCCTGTTCCTGTCATCGAATAAATCTCTGTGTTACTGGCTGGCTGAGAGTCACGTCTGACTGCAAAGTGGGGGGGCGGGACCCTCTGGCTTCCCGAGGACCCCACCTGGGCGGGCTCGCTGTGGGAAGCGCACAGAGGGGCAGAAGATGCTGAATGCTCCAAGGAGAGACCCAGGAAGGTGAAGCCGTGTGAGCTTCTTGCCCAGAAAAAGTCTGCTCCGAGGGAGAGGAGGCTCCCCAAAGTCCTGCCTGGCTTGGTGGGGAGCAGTTCCAGAGCATCGCCCAGGGACTCCGTGACACCCGGTACCCACCACAGGGAAGGCGAGTGGGCTTTCTGTGCAGTGACTGTGGCGCAGAGTGAGTGTGCTGCGGGAGGTGGGGACGATGGGTCCCTCCTCTGGAGCTTGCGGCTGCTGGTAACAGGGAGGGGGGTCCTCTCTGGCCCTAGCCCTGGGGCAGCCTGTCTGCATCCCAAGTTCCTTATCCCCAGCCCTGCCCCACCCCAGTCCCTGCACCCCCAGCCCTGAGCACCCTCCTGCACTGTGAACCCCTCATCCCCAGCCCAACCCCAGAGCCCACACCTGAGGGGAAAAACATGCAACTTAAATTTGGTGGTCAGTTTGGAGTATCATTTTGTTTAGCACAATACTTGACTATTTTACACCCCTTTAAAGTGTATAACTAGTTGTATACAGGTGTTACAAAGTGGGGCTGTTCTTAATGTTTTCTCTGAATACAGTGTGGGTGCCTCAGTTTCCCCTGTGCATTTCTCAAGGATCTAGATGGTGGGATAAGGGGGTGTGATTGTTGTAGAGCCCTAGAGTGCTAGTGTGATGCCGTCTGCACAGAGAATGGCTGAAACCCTGTCTCCTGGATACTGATGGCCTGGGCCGCTCTCCTGCAAGGTGCCAACTGAAGGTGTTGGAGAACAGAGAGATCAGGTGGCCTCCTAATGCCTGGAAAAGAGACAAAGGCCAGAGGAGGGAGTGTCAGTGCCTGTGCAGACTTCCGGGAAGCGCACGGTGTGGAAGGGGATGCTGGGATGCTTTGGAACAACTCCATACAAAGCCAGTCAGGACTCTGGGGGAGCTTTCTCTATCGCAGCAGACTGTCTCCAGTGCAGGAAGCTTACACCTTCCTGGGTCTGACCTCGAAGCATTCAGCCCTTCCACACTGTGCGCCTTATGCAGCCAGTCTGCCCAGGCAGGTCCTGGGGAAACCAGAGGTCCCTGCACCCCCAACTCCACAGTCAGACGTGACTCTCAGCCAGACAGTAAAACAGAAGGTTTATTAGATGACGGGAACACAGTTTAAACAGAGCTTGTTGGTACAGAAAACAGGACCCCTCAGTCAGGCCCATCTTGTGGGGTGGGGAGCCCAGAACCAAGTTCTGTGTCTCTCCCCATTTCCCCAGCCAGCTCCAAACTGACACTCCCTCCTCTGGCCTCTGTGTCTCTTCTGGACAAGGAGGCCACCTGATCTCTTTGTCCCCAACACCTTCAGTTGGCATCTTGCAGGGGAAACTGAGGCACCCACACAGTATTCAGAGAAAACATTAAGAACATTCCCACTTTGTCACAACAGGTGCAACAAAATATAATACCATATATTGAAGTAGGCAAGTGCCGCTTCTGACTTTCCACTTTTAATTGACCCTTGTAATCTTGTGGCACTGACGCGTTGTAGCTTCATTTTATATCGGCTTACAGGGCGGGAGCGGGGGGGGCACCACCATTTTGGGCCCCACCAAAAATTATACAAACCTGTCGCCTATAGGCAGGCATGGGGGTTTCTGGCAGGCGAGGGAGAAGGTGAAAGGAGGCGAGTGGTGGGTGGGGACTGACTAGGAGGGACGCAGCAAGCCAGCGGGGGGCTAGGGGGTGAAGAGGGGTGTGATGGTGGGGCCCAGCAGGGAGGGGGCAGGTCCTATTTTACTGCTGTGATCTGGTCACCCCATGTGCAGTTTCTTCCTGCCCCCACCGAACCTTGTTTCGATGGGGCGGAGCTGGGGAAGGAGGGTTTGTTTCCATGGGGCCGGGCGGCGCTGGGGGGGGGAAGAAGGGGGCAATTTTATATTAATAAGGAAATGTTTTATAAATTTTAATAAAATAAACATTAGTGAAGAAAATCAGTTGTACAACTATCAAAACAAATTATTTTCCTGATATGAAAGTGCAAATCAGCTAATTAATATATGATGCAATGTATGTAATAGATAATTTTGTTATTATTTATATAGTCATGGAAAGTAAATAATACATGGAAGAAATGAAAGGGTTTTCTTTAAGTGTTTTTTTGTTTTAGTCATCCCTGCCGGGGCCCCATCGAAACTGTTCGAATTGGGCCCCGCACTTCCTGAAGCCGCCCTGGCAATGAGGCTAATCATCTAGTGGAACAAGCTCCGCAAGAGACGTGGTTAATTCCCCATCACTGCCCTGTGTAAATGAAGACCGCAGCTCTTGCTGCAAGACACCTGGTGTGTGGGTGTCCCTGTTCCCCCTTCAGAACCTCTGGTACATGGTGCTTCCCTCCTCCCAGTTCAAGATCCCCATCATGTGGGTGCTCCCATCCAGGATCTCTGGTGGGTGTCTCTGTCCCCCACCCCATGAACTAGCTCCAGTGTGTGGTTTCCCCTGCCTGCCCCCATCCGGGATCTGTGGGTGTCTCTGTTCCCCTTTTCAAGATCCGTGTTGCAGGGGGGCATCCCTCCCCCCAAGTCAGACTCCCCATCGTGTCGGTGCTCCCATCCCCCCTTCCAGGCTCTGCGGGGGGGGGTGTGTGTGTCTAAAAAGAGACTGTGTCTCACTGTCTTGCCCAGGCTACACTGCAGGGGCTATTCACAGGTGCGATCCCACTACTGATCAGCACAGGAGATTTGACCTGCTCTGTTTCCAACCTGGGCCGGTTCACCCCTCCTTAGGCAACCTGGAGACCCCAAACTCCCCCGGGATCACCATATTGATGCTGAACTTAGTGCGGACACCCAATCGGCACAGCCCCCTGCAGCCCAGAACTCCTGAGCTCAAGCGATCAACTGGCCTCAGGCTCCCCAGGAGCTGGGATCACAGGTACCAGCCATGGAGCCTAGCTTGTTTCTCAGCCTGGCAGCTGGAGCTTTAAACTCTGCTTGTGAGCTCTGTGCCTTGGCCAGATGGGGACAGCCTGGAACTGGGAAATGCTCCTGCTCCCCCCGCCCCCGTCTCATGTCAGGGTGCAGGCACCGCTGTCCTCCCAGGTAAGATCCCGGATGTTTCGGTGCCCCCTTTCCCCGCCCAGGTGTCCGGGTACCTCTCCCCCCCCATACAGAATCCTGGATGTGTGGGTGTCCATCCCTCTGCAGAGGATCCCGGAGTGTGGATGCCCTTGTCCCCCCCACAACATCCTGGGTGTGTGGGTGCCACTCTCCCCCCCCCCCCGTAGATCTCTGGTGGGTGGGTCCCCAGGGTGTGAGTGCTCCCATCCCCCGATACAGGCTGGGGGGGTTATAACTGGCTCTCCCTGTCCTGCCCAGGCGGTGCTACAGCAGCTGTTCACAGGGGCAGCAGCCCCACTGTCAACCTGCAGCTTTAACCTGCTCCAGGGGTGACCTGCTTCACCCTCCTGTGGGAGCCCGGGGACCCCGAACTTCCCAGAATCACCTGATTGATGCCGAGCTTAGCACAGACACCGGCTCAGCCTGGCAGGGAGCTGCCCTGAGCCCTGACAATCAGCTTCCCTCCGCCTCCTGCTGCACAGCGAGGATCCCACGCGAGAGCTTCGTGCCCAGTTCGTTCAGGAGCGTCCCAGGCTCCAGCTGTAAACTCTGCTGGTCAGTTCTGATCTTTGGCCACACGGGGGCGGCACTAACGGTCCCATCTAAACGCTGTTTGCGTTCGGCCCTTCGGATCCCAGATTGTAACCCGCGGGCAGATCTCTGAGCGCAGCCAAATCCCTCCCCAAACTGAACATTGAAGCAGCAGCTCCCGTTGGAAAGATCAGGATTTTTGCCTTTAAAAACAAGGGAAATATCTGCAGTGAGAAACTGAAGAAGCTCAATTGATTTCATTGACTCCATGAATGTTCCTCTGTGTCCCCCTAGGAGTCATGCCCCACATTTTGGGGACCACTGAACCCTACTCGCTAAGCAGGGGCTAGTGATGCCAAAGCCCAGGGAAAGGGAGAACAAGTGCAGGGCCCCCAGCACTGGAGCCATGTGAAGGGGCTGCAGGAGAGGGGCAATGGCTGGTGGCCCAGGGAATTAAGGGCAAAGGGGGCACAGGAGGGGGCAGGAGTTAGGGGTGAAGGAGGTGCAAGGGTTGGGAGTGCAGGAGCTAGCGGTAAAGGGGGAGTGGGGATCATCCAGGGGCAATGGGGAAGTGCCAAAGTACAAGCTTTGCCCAGGGCACCATTTTCCCTAATGCTGGTCTGAGCAAACAATTGGAAATGACCCTTCAGTGAGACCAGAACCATAGTGTAGAAAAGCCCCTTTGTTAAGTGGTGGGGGCTGAGGGCTTAGGGAGATGGGTTAGAAAACAACAGCCACTTGTCTGTGGAGATTTGATTCGTGCCTGCTAGGCCAGGCTGGGGTGTGGTGTCTCCATGGCTGCACTTCCAGTGTCTGATCTGCCACAGGGAGCCAAGTCTAGACATACTCAGAGGCTCTATGCCAGGGTTCCTCAAACTTCCTTTCACTACAACCCCTTTTTGCCAAAAAAAACCCAAAAAACTTACTACCTGACCCTAGAAAGACGCACCAAGCCCCTCTACACTGAGCACAGGCAGAGGAGACAAAGCCTGAGCCCTGCCCCAGTTGGGGGAGGGCAAAACCAGAGCTTGAGGGATTCAGCCCTGGGTGGTGGGGCTCAGACTTTTGGTTTCAGCCCCAGGCACCAACAAGTCTAATGCCAGCCCTGGCGACCCCATTAAATCAGGGTTATGACCCACTTTGGGGTCCTGACTCACAGTTTGAGAACCACTGCTCTAGGCTGATGGGAGAGAGTTTTCCTGTGGGTGTAGTTAATCCACTTCCCAAGAGGTGGCAGCTATGTCAGTGGGAGAAGCTATATCAGTGGGTGTGCAAGCTGTGGTGTTTACCACATTTAAGAAGTTTAATCAAACCCCATTTTGAAAACCACCTGTGGTCTGGGAATGGCAAAGGAGCTCGATGAAGCAGGGTCTGTCCTTCAAAGTGGTGGACATCATGATTCCATACTCCTGTTGTCATTGGGGATATTGCTCAGTGTTAGAGTGCTTAACTGCAGTTCAAATAGTCCTCAGTTCAAACCCCCGTGTTGTCTTATAACCTTCTTTCTTTTTTTTTAAAAAGTTAAACATTTTCATTTCCATTCTCCATTATGTTCAGGGGCTCCTCTATACAGGAGTGCTTGATAACAATGTAAACACTCAACATTTTGCTGTCCAAATGCACAAAAACCTAGCAAAGCTGTCCATCAGCTGAAATCAGATCCAATCCTCTAAGTGTCTAGTTTATGTTTTCATCAGTTAAACAAAGGTATCATACGAATGTACATTTGCAGATCCCTCTTCTCCAGGAGCTATGTTGTGCAGAAGAAGAAGAACCACATCCAGCTGCAGTTCAGGAGTCTGATGACCAAAGAGCCACAAAGTGTTCTCAGGGCTGGAGAAAAATGCCGTCTAGTGAGCTATTGAACGAGCTCAACCTGTTTAGCTTATCAAAAGAAGATTGAAAGGTGACTTCATTGAAGTGTTGAAGGGCCTTAATGGAGACAAAAGATTGGGTATTAAAGGGCTTTTTAATTGAGGAGAGAAAGGCATAACAAGAGCTTGTGGCTGGAAGGTGAAAAGAAACAAATTCATATTAGAAATAAGACACAAATATTCAACAGCGAGGATGATTCACCACAGGAACAAGCTACCAAGGAAAGTAGTGGATTCTCCATCTCCTGATGTCATTTAATGAAGACTAGATGCCTTTCTGGAATGTGTTTGCCCCAAAAGTAGCTCTGGTGTCATACAGGAGGCCTGTGATATGCAGGGGGTCAGATTAGATGCTCTAATGGTCTCTTCTGGCCATATAGTCGACTAATTTCTGAAAAACTGAGTGTAGCATTGGGAACTGTTTCCGATGTTTTCCTGTCTAGCCGGCTTGCTTCCTAGAACAAACGCTCCTTGAGTGGGGTGATCCACAGGGAGTAGCTCAAACCTCCAAAGTGCATGTGCAGGGGCAGGACATTGGCACAGCAAGAGAGGGGTGTGGCAGTGACATCACAAAGGCTTTTTGCAGGACCTCAGGCTATTGGTCAAAGGTGGTGGGGAGGTGGTGACCTCACAGAGAGATGCTGACATCAGCCAGGCAGGACAGGGGTGAGGGGCCAGGGAAACCTCAGAGACCCCTGTGGCTTTGCTTCAGCAAGACTCCTTCTCCAGGTCTCTCTTTGAGGACTGAGAGAGTATTCAGGTTCACGGACGTGAGTGCCAGGAGGAAGCTTTTTCGAGTTTTCTCCTTCCCTTTTCCTGATTTTACTAGAAAACAGCCATTGCTGTTTAGAAGGTTGAAGCCTCCTCGAGGTTTGAAACCTGTTCAGTCTGATCCATCTGGTGACAGTTGAATTCTAGGCATGGAAAACACGAACTTAAGGAGGCAGAATTTTATTCCGCACCTGGGATTTTGTCCCTTAGAATCACTGGGGTCATTAGGGTTTGTCCTTTCTGTTTCACCTTTTCCTCCATCCATCCATCCATCCCTCCCTCCTTTCTCTTTGTCTCTTGCTTCTTTTGTCCTTTCTCCTGTTCCCCTCCCAACACCAGGAGGGGTGTGCGTATGTGTCTCAGGGGAATGCTCTGCAGCTCCCACTCTGGGAGGTCCACCCAAAAATGTGGGGCTGAAATAGTGCTTGGGCAGTGATCCCCACCAGTGACCTGGGCCATCCTTTGGGCGAGAACCCTCAGCCTCCCGTCCTCAGTCTCTACCCTGATTGGCTGAGCAGGGGGTTATTGACAGGGAGGAGACTCAGGTCCTTGTTGTTCTCTTTTAAGCCCAAGGAAATAAGTCATAACCAGTCATATGTTTGATGAATTTTGCTGCTTCGCTGCATTAATGGTCTCTGAGCAGTTCATGATTCTCTCTAACATTGCAGTTCTCCTCAAATACTTGCTGAATAATTACTGTGAACTGTTGTTGGTGTGGAGCTCATATGAAAGCACTTTATTCAGGTCATTCAGTGTCTGAAATTCAAGATCCGATGGTTAGTTTGAAAATCAGGGCTCTTGGGTCCTATTCCCAACCTTGCCATGGGCTGGCTGTGTGACCTAAGACAAGTCAATTCTCCTTTCTCAGCCTTAGCTTCTTCCTCTTTCAAGTAGGGATAATAATGATCCGCTCCTACCTAGCTCAACACACTGTCTCTCCCCACACACACTCACTGTTTCCACACTGCAGTTGGAAAGCAGCTGGCAATCTAGTAGGATGCCCATGCAACAATGGGAGAGAGAAACCTGCATCACTGAAAGTACAACCATGGAGACACCACACACCAGCCTTCCCTGCCTAGCAAGACTCAAACCTCCACAGAAAGACCCCTATATTGTTATACCGCAGCTCCCTAAGGCCTCAGCCACAACCACTTAACACGGGAGCCTTTCTACACTCGGGTTCTGTTCTCACTGAACGGTCATTTCTAATGGTTTGCTCAGACCAGCTTCCCCAGCACACTCACTGCTGTGCAGCTCTGTACGTGTGGCCATGGCTGAGCAGCAAGAATTCCTGCCCATTTCCCTACTGGCTGGAGCATGGCTAGAGTGTGTTTGTGGTTAATGACGTTGCTGTAGATTGTTTGTTTCCTGCCTTGGCAATTCAGACAGTCCCTTTCCCCAACATATCTCCAGCACATCCGAGCTCCCTGCATCCATGTCACGTTCCTCAGCCGGGCTGCATCAGGGGAGGGCAGAGAGCAGCAGCTTCTGATGCTCCCCTCCCAGCACAGCCCAGGTTGGATGGGGACAGTGACCAGGACCCATGGAGCACATAGTGTTGCTCCTTGCTCCCCCCAACCCTCTATGGGGCCACGGAGGGACGCTGGGGGTGGGTGAGCTGTATCTTTGTGTCAACACTTGCCCCATCCCCCACAATGTTCCCCCACTGTGTCCAAGCAGGGCGAAATGTGGGAGCCCCCCAGGAAGCCGTGTCTGACACTACACTGGCAGTGTGCACCTTTGCACTGCCGCAGGGTGCTTCTTTGAACACCGAGTGCCCCGCAGATCTGCGGCCCATGGAAAAGTCTCCCCATGTCGTCCCAAGCGCTAGAGGAGCTCCCATCCCCTGCTTTGGCCCAGGGGCTGCAGCAGGGACACTGAGCTTCTCTGGTCTCAGGGCTGCAGCGGGGGGGGGGGGAGGAGTAAATGAGTGAGCAGGGTGGGGCCAGTGGGGAAGGGGTGAAACAGAGGTGCCCAGTGGATGGGGCCGTGGGTGGAAGGCATGGAAGGGTTGAAAGAGGGCAGGGCCGCAGGCAGAAGTGTTTGGGGCCATGGTTCTGGTGCCAGCGCTGCTGCCCCTGTTCTCCCTTTCCCTGGATTTTGGCATCACTAGCCCCTGCTTAGCCAGTAGGGTTCAGTGGTCCCCAAAATGTGGGGCATGATTCCTAGGGAGACACAGAGGAACATTTATGGGGGCACCTCAGGGCCCAAGCCAAGCCCCATGGAGGGCAAGGAGGGAGCACCACTCAGCCCCAGCTCCTCCCCAACCCCACCCTCAGCCTGGGCCCCTGACTCCCAGCGCAGCCTCGACCCCCTTACCCCTGTCTGCACCCCTCTCCTCAGCAAGCAACAGCCCCACTCCCAGCCCCGGTTTTTGACTGCGGCTTCCGAGGGGCCACAGCCATGGATAAGAGGGCACAGTGTGAAATGTTTGGGGACCACTGGTTTAGGGTGATTGTTGTGTATTTGGTTGTCATGGATTTTGTTACTATGGCAACTGAGTTAGACTATTAAGGGATAGCTCAGCCGGTTTCAACCGGCTGAGTGAACTCTCTGTCTCTGTAAATAAAATGGAGGTTTTGGTTAGCTGTCTGCTCTCTGGCCTCAAGTGATTGCTTCCTACACCGGCTGCCCCAAGGATATAACAGTGATGTTCTCAATCACTTCTACAAAGTCCAATAAAAGCTATTCCTCACCCACCCACCCCTCCATCAGGACTGACTAGGTATGTTCTGCTGCCCTTCACTCATGCAGGAAGGATAATAACATTTCATTCCACTCAATCCTAAAGTGATTTGTAACCCACCACCAGCCGAAACTGGTCATTTTGGGAAAGTGGCCCCATCATGCTGCATACCTAGGCAGAGTAGGTGAGTCTGTGCAAACACGGTCTGTTCCTGAAGTCTTTCCCCCAGCTCCTCACTAGATGTGAGGGGGGAGCTCATTCAGCCCCTGCTTCCGCTTAGTATTTAAAAACTCCTTATTGTCCCTATCTCTGCTGGCCTTAGATTCCTCCTCCTGTCTTTTTTTTGACAGTTCTGATGAGGTGGCAGAGTGGTTAAGGTGGTGGACTACTAATCAATTGTGCTCTGCACACATGGGTTTGAATCCCATTTTCATCGGATACATTTAGTCTTCACCCCTCCTTTGTAGACAACCATCTCCCCCCTTTGGTACAATGACAGATCAAACAATGTTGCTTCTTGCAAACAAAAACCTTCTCAGAAACTCAGATTCCCCCCTTGCTTTAAATAAAATGTCTAAATCCCAGATTTCTTAAAAAAAAAAATCTCTAGTCCCGTATTTCTTAGTTTTTATCTCAAAAGGTAACATCCTCATCATCTCCCCCAAACACCCCGGGACCTCCCCCAAATAATTGAAATACTCCCATCCTGAGCAAGGCTACAACAGTGAACCACAGCTAGTGTCTAGGCCAAAGCTGTTCTGAAGGAGGCAACTCCAAAATTTTCTCCCTGCTTCCCTTGGCAAGGTCTGACTGAGAAAACAAAATTCCCCAAACTGAAAATTTTCTGCTGAGAACCCAATACTAGTCTGTTTGGGGACTTTGGTTTGAATGTATTAATATTATTCTCTTCTGATTTCTGATCAGTTCAGTCTTTGTCCTCCAGGTGTGTTTCCAGCTGCTGAGTTGTGGGGGAGAGAGGCCAAGTCATGATGTCTCTTCCCCTCTTTCATAGTTTCTTCCAACTTGCTAGGAAGCTCCTTAGCTACGACATGAGTCAAGCAGTGTCCTTTGTCGCTGTGCTATCTCGGAGAAGCCTGCATTGTACACGGTTCCTGGGATAGTCCTTGGCAGTGTGGATCCCTTTAATGGGCCAGCAGCGAGTCTGGCTCCTCCATTGTCACACCAGAAAGGCTGGCGATGGGCATTTCCCAACCCATATCTCAGTAACACACACAGGCCTTGGCTACACTTGCAAATTTGCAGCGCTGCAGCAGGGTGTGAAAACACACCCTCTCCAGCGCTGCAAATTGCGGCGCTGCAAAGCGCCAGTGTGGTCAAAGCCCCAGCGCTGGGAGCGCGGCTCCCAGCTCTGTCCGTTATTCCCCACAGGGAGGTGGAGTGCGGACAGCGCTGGGAGAGCTCTCTCCCAGCGCTGGCGCTTTGACTACACTTAGCGCTTCAAAGCGGCAGCGCTTTGAAGTGCAAGTGTAGCCAAGCCCACAGAGCAAAACTTCATAACTTCCCAACCAATGCGAGCACACACAATCCAACACGATATTAATGTTCAACAGATCGAGACTTTTGAAATGATACCTCACCAGGCAGACTTTGTACAAACCATCTCATCATCATATGAGAGTGGTGAATATGGGGCTTCCAGGCGCTGCTTTGAGCACAGAGTGCCACACCTGGGCTTCCATTGCAATGGAGATGTAACCTTAGAGTCCATCTCTCCTGGGATAAAGATGGCAGCAGGGCTGGCCTGGGTCATCTGACTTGGGCTCCTGGAGCTAAAGCAGAGGGGCAGATATTTGTGTTCATGCTGAAGCCTGGGTTCAGAAACCCTCACCCCTCGTGGGGCCTCAGAGGTTGGGCTCAAGCCCATATGTCTGCACTGTAATTTTATAGTCTTGCAGCCCAAGCCCCATTACCCTGTGTCAGCTGACCTGGGCTTTGAGACAGGTGCCCTGGATGTGTTAATCACAGTGTAGACACAACATTAGGCTACGTCTCCAGTGCAATGAAACACCCTCGGTTGGCCCGTGTCGGATTAGTCAGGGTCATGCAGCTTGGCCTGGAGTAAAGTTGCAGTGTCCGTGTCTGGGCTCAGGCTCAGTCCCCTGGTCTAGGAGCCCAGAAGGGTGGGAGGGAGTTTAGCGAGTGGAAATGGTAAAACCGCAGGGAAGTATTACCATGGACTCATGGCATTTTTCCATTGGTCTGTCTGCTCTGGAGCAGGGACAATAACACGTCCTGCTGCTTTCGTTATTTCAAAGGGTGGTTTAGGATTTTCATTCTCAGACACTGGGCACAAAGCAGGACTCAACCCTCGGCATAAACTAAATGAGCTGCCCACAGATTCTGGCAACTGCAATGAGCCATTTGGTGTGAGAGCTCAGACCTGCCCCTGTCCCAGTTTTGGTGTCCTCATTAGAAAAACATGTTGTGAAATTGGAGCTGGGGCAGCAAAGAGCCACCAAATGTTCTGAGGGCTGGAGAAAAATGCCTTCTAGTGAGCTACTGAATGAGCTCAACCTGTTTAGCTTATCAAAAGATTGAAAGGTGACGTCATTGAAGTGTTGAAGGACCTTAATCGAGAGAAAAGATTGGGTATTAAAGCAGAGAAAGGCATAACAAGCCCCAATGGCTGGACGGTGAAAAGAGACAAATTCATATTACAACTAAGGCACAAATATTCAACAGTGAAGATGATTCACCACAGGAACAAGCTATCAGGGAAAGCGGTGGATTCTCCATCTCCTGATGTCATTTAATGAAGACTAGATGCCTTTCTGGAATGTGTTTGCCCGAAAAGTAGCTATTGTGTCATACAGGAGGCCTGTGATAAGCCTGAAAAACTGAGTGTAGCATTGGGAGCAGTGTCTGATGTTTTCCTGTCCAGCCGGCTTGCTTCCTAGAACGAACGCTCCTTGAGAGGGGTGATCCACAGGGAGTAGCTCAAGCCTCCAAAGTGCCTGGCCAGGGGCAGGACATTAGCACAGCAAGGGAGGGGTGTGGCAGTGGCATCACAAAGGCCTTTTGCAGAACCTCAGACTATTGGTCAAAGGTGGTGGGGAGGTGGTGACCTCACAGAGAGATGCTGACATCAGCCAGGCAGGAGAGGGGCGAGGGGCCAGGGAAACCTCAGAGACCCTGTGGCTTTGCTTCAGCAAGTCTCCTTCTCCAGGTCTCTCTCTGAGGACAGAGAGAGTATTCGGGTTCATGTACGTGAGCGCCAGGAGGAAGCTCTTTCGAGTTTTCTCCGTCCCTTTTAGTGATTTTACTAGAAAACAGCCGTCCCTGTTTAGAAGGTAAGAGCCTCCTCAAGGTTTGAAACCTGTTCAGTCTGATCCATCTGGTGACAGTTGAATTCTAGGCATGGAAAACACGAGCTTAAGGAGGCCGAATTTTATTCTGCTCCTGGGATTTTGTCCCTTAGAATCACTGGGGACATTGGGGTTTGTCTTTTTTGTTTCACCTCTTCCTCCATCTCTCCCTCCTTTCTCTTTGTCTCTTGCTTCTTTTGTCCTTTTTCCTGTTCCCCTCCCAACACCAGGAGGTGCGTGTCATGGAGGAGTGCTCTACAGCTTCCACTGTGGGAGGTCCACCCAAAAATGTGGGGCTGAATTAGTACTCAGCCAATCAGGGCCGGATTAATCTTTTGTGGGCCCCAGCACCAAACGTTTCTGTTCCCCTCCTAATACCAGGAGCGGGGTGTGTGTGTGTTGCGGGGGAGTGCTCTGCACCTCCCACTGTGGGAGGTCCACCCAAAAATGTGGGGCTGAAATAGTGCTCGGGCAGTGATCCCCACCGGTGACCTGGGCCATCCATTGGGCTCTCTGGTGAGAACCTTCAGCCTCCCGTCCTCAGTCTCTACCCTGATTGGCTGAGCAGGGGGTTACTGATAGGAAGGAGACTCAGGTGCTTGTTGTTCTCTTTGAAGACCAAGTAAATAAGTCAGAACCAGTCATATGTTTGACAAATTTTCCTGCTTCTCTGCATTAATTGTCTCTGAGCAGTTCATGATTCTCTCTAACATTGAGAACTGGTTAAAAGACAGGGAACAAAGGGTAGGAATAAATGGTAAATTCTCAGAATGGAGAGGGGTAACTAGTGGTGTTCCCCAAGGGTCAGTCCGAGGACCAATCCTATTCACCTTATTCATAAATGATCTGGAGAAAGGGGTAAAAAGTGAGGTGGCAAAGTTTGCAGATGACACTAAATTGCTCAAGATAGTTAAGACCAAAGGAGACTGTGGAGAACTTCAAAAAGAGCTCACACAACTAAGTGATTGAACAACAAAATGGCAAACGAAATTTAATGTGGATAAATGTAAAGTAATGCACATTGGAAAAAATAACCCCAGCTATACATACAATATAATGGGGGCTAATTTAGCTACAACAAATCAGGAAAAAGATCTTCGAGTCATCATGGATAGTTCTCTGAAGATGTCCACACAGTGTGCAGAGGCAATCAAAAAAGCAAACAGGATGTTAGGAATCATTAAAAAGGGGATAGAGAATAAGACGGAGGATATATTATTGCCCTTATATAACTCCATGGTACACCCACATCTTGAATACTACGTACAGATGTGGTCTCATCTCAAAAAAGATATACTGGCATTAGAAAAGGTTCAGAGAAGGGCAATTAAAATGATTAGGGGTCTGGAACGGGTCCCATATGAGGAGAGATTAAAGAGGCTAGAACTTTTCAGCTTGGAAAAGAGGAGACTAAGGGGGGACATGATAGAGGTATATAAAATCATGAGTGATGTGGAGAAAGTAGATAAGGAAAAGCTATTTACTTACTCCCATAATACAAGAACTAGGGGCCACCAAGTGAAATTAATGGGCAGCAGGTTTAAAACAAATAAAAGGAAGTTCTTCTTCACACAGCGCCCAGTCAACTTGTGGAACTTCTTGCCTGAAGAGGTTCTGAAGGCTAGGACTATAACAGGGTTTAAAAGAGAACTGGATAAATTCATGGAGGTTAAGTCCATGAATGGCTATTAGCCAGGATGAGTAAGGAATGGTGTCCCTAGCCTGTTTGTCAGAGGGTGGAGATGGATGGCAGGAGAGAGATCACTTGATCATTACCTGTTAGGTTCACTCCCTGGGCTGCTTCTGCTCTACAACTATGATTGTCTTTTTACACCAAAATCACTAACTTGAGCAGCCAATTCCATGTACAGTCCTAGTGGATGTAAGACACAGGTAGCTTTTGCCTCAGGGTAGCTTGGCGGCATCAACCCTCTCTCCCCGACCTGGAGCTGATGAACATTCCTGGCTGGAGGGACACACGCTCCTATGAGTCAAAAGGAAAGGAGTTGATAGAAAAGATCACAGGACTGACCCCAAAGAAGGGGGAGCTGCAAAAGGCAGAAGGAGGCAATTCATCTGGGGGAGCTGAGAGACCACGGTGAAGATGGTGCAGAGATCACTATACTGGAATTAGCAAATGTGATTTTTTTAAAAAACAAATCTTTGGCCAGCCCTAATCAAGGCATTTCTTACAGTTCTCTCCCATTTGGATTTTCTGATATCTAATAGGGAATGACCTTTGATTGAAGCTTTTCCCAAATGCAGAGCATGTGTAGGGTCTCTCTCCACTGTGAATTCTACGATGTCTGACAAGGTCTGGGCACTCAATGAAGCTTTTCCCGCACTCAGAGGATGTGTAGGGTCTCTCTTGTGTGGATTCTAAGATGTACGATAAGGTCTGAGCTCCATTTGAAGCTTTTCCCGCACTCAGAGCATGTGTAGGGCGTCTCTCCGGTGTGGATTCTACGATGTTTGATAAGGTCTGAGCTCCGATTGAAGCGTTTCCCGCACTCAGAGCATGCGTAGGGCGTCTCTCCAGTGTGGATTCTACAATGTGTGATAAGGTCTGAGCTCCAACTGAAGCTTTTCCCACATTCCGAGCATGTGTGGGGCTTCTCTCCTGTGTGGATTCTATGATGTTTGATAAGGGTTGATCTCCGACTGAAGCTTTTCCCACACTCAGAGCATGTGTAGGGCAGCTCTCCTGTGTGGATTCTACGATGTGTGATAAGGTGTGAGCTCTGATTGAAGCTTTTCCCACACTCAGAGCATGTGTAGGGCGTCTCTCCAGTGTGGATTCTACGGTGTGTGATAAGCTTTGAGCTGCAACTGAAGCTTTTCCCACACTCAGAGCATGTGTAGGGCAGCTCTCCTGTGTGGATTCTACGATGTGTGATAAGGTGTGAGCTCTGATTGAAGCTTTTCCCACACTCAGAGCATGTGTAGGGCATCTCTCCAGTGTGGATTCTACGATGTTTGATAAGGTTTGAGCTGCAACTGAAGCTTTTCCCACACTCCGAGCATGTGTAGGGCAGCTCTCCTGTGTGGGTTATCTGATGTGCGATAAGGGTAGAGCTCTGATTGAAGCCTTTCCCACACTCAGAGCACATGTAGGGTCTCTCTCCTCTGTGGATTCTCTGATGTGTGAAAAGGTCTGAGCTCTCATTGAAGCTTTTCCCACACTCATGCCATGTGTAGCGTGTCTCTTCCAAGTTGATTCTCTTGTGTGTAATAAGGTCTGAGAGGCTACTTAAGTTTTCCTCTGGACTCTGCTGAGTCTCACAGGCTTTTTCTTTTTCTGGCAGTGCACAACTCCCGGAAACATTCCCTTTGGGTCTTCCTGATAACATCCCATGTGATTCTACTTGCTCAGCATCTTCCTGCTGGGGATTCTCCTCATTCTCACTCACCATCCCAACACCTGATGGGAGACAGAGAGAATCCAGACATAGGTCACTCCCTGCGCCAGAGAGAAAGGAAATCTCAGAGACAGGAAGGGAAAAAGGGATGAACAAACCAAAATATGTGTGGGAGAGATCAAACCTATCAGGAGCTCATTTTCCCCACACCCTTCCCCAGAGGAGAGAGGAAGGGATCAGTTCTGGGTGTGTATCTCACCACAACACTCAGGGGAAAGCGAGATTGGGGAGGGACCTGCTGCCAGTTGTCAGTTAGGGTAGGTGGGAAGCCGTGAGTGACATCTGCCTAATGATTCCACATCTGAAGGGAACAATCCTGAACTTGGAGAGCTCACAAGGTCTTTGTAGGGCATCCCAAATGTTTCCTGTATTCATGGACAGTTTTTGAGATGGTTTAACCAATCCCTCACCTGTGCAGGCAGCTCTTGGGAGCACTTCTTTCTCAGAGCCCTGAAGGTCTGGGACCCACGGCTCTTCCCCTCGTTCCAGCTGCGAGATCACATCAGGTTTGGAAACTGGAAACCCTACGTCAGGTAAAGAAAACAAGGGAGGTCAGTGGAATTTGTGGGATACTTGTCACAAAGAATAGTCCACGGTTTTAACCCCAGATCATTTTTAAGCAGTAACGTCCCAAGGCTGGCTTCCTTGGCTCAAAGTGGCAGGAGAGTTATTATTATTATAAATCATATGCATTACCTTAGTGCCTAAGGACCAGCTAACAGTGGATCCCCATTGTGCTAGGCAAAGTACAAACACAGAATAGTAGATGGCCCATGCCCTGAACGATTTACAATCTAACTAGACAAGACAACCACAGAATGGGGGAAGGGGTAGAACCACCAGATAACGAAATAGATCTTAAGATGCTTAAAGAAAATTTAGTTTGATAGCATCCTGTCCGGCAAGAAATCACTTATCAACGGTTGTGGTACCCTCATTTCTGTATTGTTTTATCTTTATGTCCACCACTTTTCTGGTTCTCTAATTGTTTCTGCCTGCGGTATAATTAATTTTGCTGGGTGTAAGTTAATTAGGGTAGTATGTATTGTATGTATGCTTCACTCAGCAAAACTGAGATCCTCCCATGGACAGGTGACAATTATGCCACTGCTTGCATCCGAAGAAGTGGGTATTCACCCACAAAAGCTCATGCTGCAAAACATCTGTTAGTCTATAAGGTGCCACAGGATTCTTTGCTGCTTCTACAGAACCAGACTAACACGGCTACCCCTCTGATAATTATTCCCTTGTCTCTGTCGGGTATTCCATTGATGTAGGTTGGTCCCAGCCTGTCCTTAATGACCCATTCATATCACCCCAAGACAGCTCCGTGACAAAACACCTCATGTCTCCTCCTCTTTATAATCATGGCAATACCAACCACAGAGGGAAACTGAGGTGTGTATTGGCATCATAGAAGTATCACCAAAATTCCTGCCTCTATAACACACACACGGCTCACAGCCCCTGGAGAGAAAGCAAAGCACGGGAACTGGAGGTTAGTCCAGTGAACACAGTGGAGGACAAGCTGCAATCCTCACACCCTGGTCAAACAGGAGAGGCAGGTGGGTCCCCACCCATAGAGAGGGGCTGGCTAGAGGCCTGATACCCAAGAGGCCATTGCTTGAGCAGACCATGGAGGCAGTTCAAAGGCTTCGCTACCCCAGAACTGTGACATCGCAAAAGCAGATTTGGGGGAATTAGGAAACCTAGTGACTCAGGTGTAATGGGAGGGAGAATTAAACTCCCCCAGTGTGTGGAGAAGGCTGGGGAATTAAACACTAAAATTCAGAAGCAACAGCCCCTAATTCTTCCAGAAAAGGAGAGTGTAAGAAACAAGAACTGGGCCACGCAAGCTCCGGAGGGACAGGCTCAGAGATCCAAGGAGCCTGGAGGGAAGACAGCTTGTGGCTGCTGCAGATGGGGAGAGGGGGGGACAAGACTCTCCAAACTCTCACTCCTGTTGACCCCGACCTGATTTTATCATCTACGACCACCATGTCTTGTGGGCAATTTTATACTTGCTAGAGGGAAAATGTCATGATCACAATATTGCTTATTAGCTTGGAACATGCGTGGAGGGGCAAGGAGGCGATGCAGGTCTACACTACAGCCGGGATCGACGCTCTGAGATTGATCCACCCATGGTCGATTTACCGGGTGTAGTAAACACTCGCTAAATCGACTGCAGATCCCTCTCCAGTCGCCCCCTGTACTCTATCCAGATGAGAAGAGTAAAGTAAGTCGACCTCCTGCAGCGTACGCCCTGTGGTAACGCGATCTAAGGTACGCTGACTCCAGCTACTTTATTCACGTAGCTGGAGTTGCGCAGCGTAGGTCGACTGACTGCAGTAGTGTAAACATAGCCAAAGCTTGCTACAGTTAAGGGCCGTATATTAGGTGGAGGCTTTGTGGGAGTAGTTATGCTGAAGTCTGGGATTTATCTGCATAGGCCTAAGGAGAGAATCCCAAGTCAGATATTTTGCACCCTGATTTTGAGAAACTAACGAGTAACCACAAACAGGTGCAATACCCACAGGATTCTGAAAGCGGGGGTGGGCTTTAGCAATTAGGTTGCTATGCAGTATCTCAGCAGTTGGACGCATTCATATATTGGAATTATTAATAACTAAGTGATGTAAATCATGAGTATTAATGCTTGATGCTAAATTATGGACTTCCCAAAGGCAGGAACAAACCATCCCGATGTGTAGGAAGAAAAGTAAATATGGCAGGCGACCAGCTTGGCTTAACAGTGAAATCCTTGCTCGTCTTAAACACACAAAAAACAGCTTACAAGAAGTGGAAGATTGGACAAATAACCAGGGAGGAGTATAAAAGTATTGCTCAGGCATGCAGGAGTGAAATTAGGAAGGCCAAATCACACTTGGAGTTGCAGCTATCCGGAGATGTTAGGAGTAACAAGAAGGGTTTCTTCAGGTATGTTAGCAACAAGAAGAAAGTCTAGGAAAGTGTGGGCCCCTTGCTGAATGAGGGAGGGAACCTAGTGACAGAGGATGTGGAGAAAGCTAGTGTACTCAATGCTTTTTTTGCCTCTGTCTGCACAGACAAGGTCAGCTCCCAGACAGCAGCACTCTGCAGCACGGTAAGGGGAGGAGGTGACCAGCTCTCTGTGGAGAAAGTAGTAGTTCGGGACTACTTAGAAAAGCTGGATGAGCACAAGTCCATGGGGCCGGATGCACTGCATCCGAGGGTGCTAAAGGAGTTAGCCGATGAGATTGCAGAGCCATTGGCCATTATGTTTGAAAAATCATGACGATCGGGGGAAGTCCCGGATGACTGGAAAAAAGCTAATGTAGTGCCCATCTTTAAAAGAGGGAAGAAGGAAGATCCAGGGAACTACAGGCCAGTCAGTCTCACCTCAGTCCCTGGAAAAATCATGGAGCAGGTCCTCAAGGAATCAATTTTGAACCACTTAAAGGAGGGGAAAGTGATCAGGAACAGGCAGCATGGATTCACCAAGGGCAAGTCATGCCTGACTAACCTAATTGCCTTCTATGATGAGATAACTGGCTCTGTGGATGAGGGGAAAGCAGTGGATGTGCTATTTCTGGACTTTAGCAAAGCTTTTGATACAGTCTCCCACAGTATTCTTGCCAGCAAGTTAAAGAAGTGTGGGCTGGATGAATGGACGGTAAGGTGGATAGAAAACTGGCTAGATGGTCGGGCTCAACGGGTAGTGATAAATGGTTCCATGTCTAGTTGACAGCTGGTATCAAGTGGAGTGCCCCAAGGGTTGGTCCTGGGGCCGGTTTTGTTCAATATCTTCATTAATGATCTGGAGGATGGCGTGGATGGCACCCTCAGCAAGTTTGCAGATGACACTAAACTGGGAGGAGTGGTTGATACGCTGGAGGGTAGGGATAGGATACAGAGGGACCTGGACAAATTAGAGGATTGGGCCAAAAGAAATATGATGAGGTTCAACAAGGACAAGTGCAGAGTCCTGAACTTAGGACGGCAGAATCCCATGCACTGCTACAGACTAGGGACCGAATGGCTGGGCAGCAGTTCTGCAGAAAAGGACCTAGGGGTTACGGTGGACGAAAAGCTGAATATGAGTCAACAGTGTGCCCTTGTTGCCAAGGCGGCTAATGGCATTTTGGGTTGTATAAATAGGGGCATTTCCAGCAGATCGAGGGATGTGATCATTCCCCTCTATTCAGCACTGGTGAGGCCTCATTTGGAGTACTGTGTCCAGTTTTGGGCCCCACACTACAAGAAGGATGTGGATAAATTGGAGAGAGTCCAGCGGAGGGCAACAAAAATGATTAGGGGGCTGGAGCACATGACTTATGAGGAGAGGCTGAGGGAACTGGGATTGTTTAGCCTGCAGAAGAGAAGAATGAGGGGGGATTTGATAGCTGCTTTCAACTATCTGAAAGGGGGTTCCAAAGAGGATGGATCTAGACTGTTCTCAGTGGTAGAAGATGACAGAACAAGGAGTAATGGTCTCAAGTTGCAGAGGGGGAGGTTTAGGTTGGACATTAGGAAAAACTTTTTCACTAGTACGGTGGTGAGGAACTGGAATGGGTTACCTAGGGAGGTGGTGGAATCTCCTTCCTTAGAGGTTTTTAAGGTCAGGCTTGACAAAGCCCTGGCTGGGATGATTTAGTTGGGTTTGGTCCTGCTTTGAGCAGGGGGTTGGACTAGATGACCTCCTGAGGTCTCTTCCAACCCTGAGATTCTATGATTCTATGAAACTGAACAGAAATAAAACCGGAGTGTAGGCTCTAAAGCTTGGGTAGGGATTCGGGGGTCTGGGATTCCCCACAGCTCCAGATCCCTAAACCTCTCCTCCCTCCCACTGACCCACCCAGCCCACGTCCTGGGTGCCCTTCCTCCACACTCCCCTCCTCTTCATCCCATTACTCTCAGCCTGCACCACCTCCCGGCACCTTGGGAACTTCTTGCCTTTCCTCCTCGTCTCTCACAACCTCATCCCTCCCTGCTGCTTCTTAGCTCTAACCCTGCACACACCCTCCCCATGTCCTGGCACCCCAGAATTATCTACTCCCTGCTTCTCCTCCCCTCCCATAGCTCTGTTTTCCCTTCACTCGTGGGGTCCTGAATGTCAACATTATACGCTCTCCTATCAAAAACAACAAGGAGTCCAGTGGTGGCACCTTAAAGACTAACGGATTTATTTGGGCATCAGCTTTCGTGGGTAAAAAACTTCACTTCTTTAGCTGCATCTCCTATCAAAAGAGGAGCTCATCTGCCTGTCACACAAGCCAGGCATGAGTCATACACCTATTTACTTTAGAATTTTACAGTCAGCAGATTTTCCTATTGAAAAGGCATCAAAGCTACAGTTATTAATGTAGTTACTAACGTAGCCAATAAGGATGCATTCAATGCAATTTTAAAATGACTGACAGCACCAAAAAAGGCACATGTCCAAAAATGATACTTATGTATGGGAGGTAAGGCAAAAAAGGGGGGCAAGGAAACTTGTCAAGACTTGTATGACAAATCAAGGTATAAAGTTATCACTACTCGGGTTCTTTAGAGACCCCACAGCTTCTAATAACGCAGGGGACAGGACTCCTCACCCAGCAAGACCACCGTCTCATAGTTCTCCTGCATGACATCCCTGTAGAGGGCTCTCTGAGCGGGGTCCAGCAGAGCCCATTCCTCTCTGGTGAAATACACAGCCACCTCCTCGAAGGTCACTGGCACCTGAAAGAGAAAGAGTCCAACACTCAGTACCTGCAGCCCCACTCACAGTCCCATTACTCACAGAACAGCAGCACCAGGTAAATGGAAGCTCCGCGAGGCACATGTTAACTGAGTCCCACCCCACCTTGTCTAGAGCATCCAGGAGGCATCAGAGGGTAGAAAAAGAGAAACTTTGTGTTTCTCAGCTGACAGACGGAGGCAGGGTCTTCACATTTATCACATACCTACTAGCCAGAGCTTTATATAGGAGATATATGCTGGTGTCTCCCTGATAGGAATGCCAACACTCTCCAAATAAAATATATGGAAGAAAGGGGAAGTCAGTAGTAAAGAATTTAAGTGAGAAGGTCAGAATTGTAGACAACTGGCTATAAGAAATCAATGGAAATACGAAGGAAGTTTTTAAAAGTATATTAAGTACAAAATTAATCCTAACAATGGTAGTGGTAAATGACTAGATGGAAATGGCAGAATTATAAAAAATAATGCAGAAGAGGTAAAAGTCCTCAACAAATATTTCTCTCCTGGATTTGAAGAAAAACAGATGCTGTAACTCATATCATAAGATGTTGACGATGACACTCTTTCCATTCCAACAAGAACTCACGAGGACGTTAAACAGCAGCTATTAAAGTTAGACATGTTTAAATCAGCAGGTCCAGATAACTTGTATCCAAGAGTTTTAAAAGGCTTGGTGGAGCGGGTACCCATAGCAGTGCCTCTGTGTGACAACATCTTTATGGATGACTTAGAACAACGCTTCCTTAGCTCTCGTTCCCTAACGCCCCTACTCTACTTACGTTACATTGATGACATCTTCATCATCTGGACCCATGGAAAGGAAGCCCTTGAGGAATTCCACCATGATTTCAATAATTTCCATCCCACCATCAACCTCAGCCTAAACCAATCCACACAAGCGGTCCATTTCCTAGACACTACTGTGCTAATACGCGATGGTCACATAAACACCACCCTATACCAGAAACCCACTGACCGCTATACTTACCTACATGCCTCCAGCTTCCATCCACGACACACCACACGATCCATTGCCTACAGCCAAGCTCTAAGATACAACCACATTTGCTCCAAGCCCTCAGACAGAGATAAACACCTACAAGATCTCTATCAAGCATTCTTAAAACTACAATACCCATCTGCTGAAGTGAAAAAACAGATTGACAGAGCCAGAAGAGTACCCAGAAGTCACCTACTACAGGACAGGCCCAATAAAGAAAACAACAGAACGCCACTAGCCATCACCTACAGCCCCCAACTAAAACCTCTCCAGCGCATCATCAAAGATCTACAACCTATCCTTAAAGATGATCCCTCATTCTCACAGATCTTGGGAGACAGGCCAGTCCTCGCTTGCAGACAGCCCCCCAAACCTGAAGCAAATACTCACCAGCAACCACACACCATACAACATAAACACTAACCCAGGAACCTATCCTTGCAACAAAGCCCGATGCCAGCTCTGTCCACATATCTATTCAAGTGACACCATCATAGAACCTAATCACATCAGCCACGCCATCAGGGGCTTGTTCACCTGCACATCTACCAATGGGATATATGCCATCATGTGCCAGCAATGCCCCTCTGCCATGTACATTGGCCAAACCGGATAGTCTCTATGCAAAAGAATAAATGGACACAAATCTGGCATCAGGAATCATAACATTCAAAAACCAGTGGGAGAACACTTCAACCTCTCTAACCACTCAGTGACAGACTTGAAGGTGGCAATTTTGCAACAAAAAAACTTCAAAAACAGACTCCAAAGAGAGACTGCTGAACTCGAATTAATATGCAAATTAGATACAATTAACTTAGGTTTAAACAGAGACTGGGAATGGTTGGGTCATTACACTAATTGAATCTATTTCCCTATGTTAAGTTCTCCTCACACCTTCTATGGGCCATCTCAATTATCACTGCAAAAGTTTTTTTTCTCCTGCTGATGATAGCTCATCTCAATTGATTAGACTCTTCCAGTTGGTATGCATACTTCCAACTTTTCATGTTCTCTGTATGTATAAATATCTCCTGTCTGTGTGTTCCATTCTATGCATCCGAAGAAGTGAGCTGTAGATCACGAAAGCTTATGCTAAAATAAATTTGTTAGTCTCTAAGGTGCCACAAGTACTCCTGTTCTTTTTGCGGATACAGACTAACACGGCTGCTACTCTGAAACCTGTATGACATGTGTAATCCTGTGAATAATAGATAGGGGTGGGTATACTAACAGTATGGGTATTTCTATTACTTAATAAGGGTTGGGAGGGTATTGTAATGGATGTAGGCGTGTACATACTAACTGAGATAAAAGGAGAGTTACAACCCATCATACCCTACATTACACAAGTCTCAGCAGGTTTATCACATCCTGTCCCCTCCCTTTCTCCACCCTCAATATTTCCTGCCTCCCACCACCTCCAGCAGCTCCCACTCTCCTATGCATTTACTGCTCCTCTCCCTCCAAGCAGAGCCCACCATCAGCTCATGATAATCTCTTACCTGAGCCAGCTCCATTGCAGCCATTTCCTGCCCCCTGGGAGGACGGGATGATCTGGAGCAAACGTGGACGTTAGTCTGTAGCCTGTCAGGTTGACAAGGGTAATGTGAGAGAATTCAGACGGGGTTTTCATCCATTCCACAAGCCGATTCCCCTCAGGATTTTTCCCTGCTAATGGACATTCTAGGTTCTGCCACACTGTGAAGAACAGAGTGATCTTATTCCAGTACAGGCCTAGCCCCCTCCCACCAGGTGTAACCCTCTGAGAAATCGTGAAACCCTCCCAGTAACAGTCTCTTTTACACTTATCAAGTTTGTGGACAATACCAAGCTGGAAGGGGTAGCAAGTGGTTTGGAGGATAGGATTAAAATTCAAAATGATCTCGACAAACCGGAGAAATGGTCTGAAGTAAATATCAATAGGGACACCAGCAAAATACACCGCTTACGAAGGAACAATCAGTTGCACACATACAAAATGGGAAATGACTGCGTAGGAAGGAGTGCTGCAGAAAGGGATCTGGGGGTCATAGTGGATCACAAGCTAAATATGAGTCAACAGTGTAACACTGTTGCAAAAAAAGAAAACATCATTCTGGGATGTATTAGCGGGAGTACTGTAAGCGAGACATGAGAAATAATTCTTCTGCTCTATTTCACACTGATTAGGCCATAACTGGAGTACTGTGTCCAGTTGTGGGTGCCACATTTCAGGAAAGATGTGGACAAAGTGGAGAAAGTCCAGAGAAGAGCAAGAAAAATTATTAAAAGTCTAGAAAACATGACCTATGAGGGAAGATTGAAAACACTGGGTTTGTTTAGTCTGGAGAAGAGAAGACTGAGAGGGGACCTGGTAATAGTTTTCAAATACATAAAAGGTTGTTACAAAGATGCGGGAGAAAAATTGTTCTTCTTAACCTCTGAGGGTAGGATTAGAAGCAATGGCTTTAAATTGCAGCAAGGGTGGTTTAGGATGGAGAGTAGGGAAAAAACTTCCTAACTGTCAGAGTGGTTAAACACTGGAATAAATTGCGTAGGGAGGTTGTGGAATCTCCATCATTGGGGATTTTTAAGAGCAGGCTGGACAAACACCTCTCAGGCATGGTCTAGATAATACTTAGTCCTGCCTTGAGTGCAGGGGACTGGACTGGTGACCTCTCGAGGTCCCTTCCAGTTCTGTGATTCTATGAACCAAAGGCCAGAGAAGAGCAGAATCAAAGGAGTCACTTTGGGGGATTCTCCCTGTCATTGGCCCCAAGGCAGCTGTCTCGGGTTTACAAAGTTGTTGGATACTCCAGCCTTTATACAGTCTCTCCTGGGAGTGCCTCTTTCATAGGCTGGGCCTAGTTTTAGCTTTTGGCAAGTGTGACCCTGGGGGCTCTGAGACTGGGCCTTCTTGCCTCAGCACATCTTGTTTCTTTCTGTGGCTCCCAGCGAGTCCAAATGAGTAGATATTCCTCAGACAGATTGTGAACATAAAAATGGCCGACTGCATCAGAGCACTGGTCCATCTAGCTCAGTGGCCAATGCCAGGTGCTTCAGAGGGAAAGAACAGAAAAATCATCAAGTGATCCATCCCCTGCCACCCATTCCCAGCTTCTGGCAAAGAGGCGAGACACACCATCCCTGCCCGTCCTGCCTCTGACACTGGCAGATGAGGTGTTAGCTCTTGCAAAAGCCCCCATGTCTTAATTGAACATGGACAAACACATAGCTGGAATCAGTCTGACTCACCTATGTTAGTATTGTTAAAAGAGGTATTAGAATTGTAAGAATGTGTTTAGACTTTATTGAATGCTTGGGAGTTGGTGTCTGGGTTAGTATCTGACTAGTTGCAGGGCGTTGGACTAGATACCTCCTGAGGTCCCTTCCAACCCTGATATTCTATGATTCTATGACTGGCAGTAACCAGAACATTGCTGTGATTCGTGGGGTAAGGGGGTGGTTCTCAACCAGGGGTCCTGGGCCCGCTCAGGGGACACTAGCAGGTTTCAGGGGGGCCGCCAAGCAAGGCCACCATTGGACTCGCTGAGGCCCAGGGCAGAAAGCTGAAGTCCCAGCACATGGGGCTGAAGTCCAGGGCCCTGAGCCCCACCACCAGGGCTGAAGCCAAAGCCTGAGCAATGTAGCTTTGTGGGGCCCCTGTGGCACGGTGCCCCGAGAGGGGGAGAAAGTGCCCCAAGGCCTCAGCCAGAGGGTTGAGCCCTGACACACGACTGGCTCAGAGGGTCTCTGCCAGTCAGGAAGGGGGAGCAGCGAGGGAAGCCTGGCAACTGATGGCTGGAGGGGTGAAGAGGTTTGGGGTATGGTGGGGGAAGAAGCGTCTGGGACTGGAGAACCTGGGGCTGGGCAGTCTCCACAGGGGACACTGGCTCCTCCTGTGCCCTTTCCACACCCTCTTGCCAGTAGAGAATGACCCCCCTGTCCCCACCCCCAGCGGCAGCCGTGTCTCAGGACTCTCCCAAGCTGCACCCACTAACTCTCTTCCCATTTGGGGTATAGCTCAGGGCAACAATTTCCCACCAAGATGAACCCAGCTGGCTGCTGCCTGTTCTGGTGCCACAGGGTGGGTGAAAGGCAGAACTGCAGCACTTCTCAGGCAGAATTTATTTTCTTCATGCAAAAAAAAAAAAGAAAGAAATTCTGCACTGGACGTGAATTCTGTGCGTACGCAGTGGCCCAGAATTCCCACATGAGTAACTCACACCCGGCACAAACATAACCTGTTCATTCCCATCTCTTCTCCCTATACGTCGAGTCCCAGAGCTGCTGCTGTCATTAATGCACACAGGCTTTCACTCCCGTCAGTGCTGGCACGACCCAATCCAGTGACAGGACTGAACCCTTATTCTCCCATCACATGGGACAGTCTCAGCTGAGGGAGGGTGAGAGTGGGAGGGGGTTCAAAGAGAAAAGAGTTGTTGTAGCCATATTGGTCCCAAGATATCAAAGAGAGGGATTTTTAATTGGTTCTAAAAAAAATTACCTCGCCCACCTTGTCTCTCCAAGAGATCTGAAAGTGGCAGAAGGAGACAAACAGGAAGACAGAGCTCAGGACTCTAAATCAAACATTTTCAAGCCCCTGGAAGAAACTACATTTCCCTTCTTCCCCTGGGTATGTTTGTGTCCTATATGAGGAATGACCCCATTCCTCTCACAGCAGCAAGGGGAGACTGCAGCCAGCCCCAGATGGTCCTTCCCCAGCCTGGTATGTATTGTGAGGAAATGTGTGTGTGGTGGGTGCCTGGGCTGGGTACAGCAAAATCGATCTGCAGACTGGAAAGTCAGGGCAACTTCAGCACAGCTTGGGGGCAGGGGTAGCAGTTCTGGAGCTGGGCCTCTGCCCCCACAGGTCCCATGGCAGATGGCTCTGGCAGCATCAAGTGGGTCCATCACGGCAGGGAAAGGTTGGGGTAGTGTCTGAAATCGGGGTGAGGATTGCAGGGGGGAGGGGGGATCCATGCCCAGGAATGGGGGAGGGGGGTCCATGCCCAGGAATGGGGGAGGGAATTCACCTCCCCACCCCTCTGCAGAGCCCAGGAACTAGGGATTTATCCAGCAAAGTGAATTTCACTCTGGGTGACTTTGAGCCGGCCACAGAAAGATCCTTGTGTTTTAGGCTCCACACTGGCCCCAGGAGTTTACTAGTACTCCCTCCCCAGACTGCCGGGGGCAGCCAGGGATAATTAGTGGGTTATGGGAATTAGAAGATGAAAACTCACTAAGAACAATGATATTTGTGTGTTTATTATTAAATCCCCAGACACCCACCAATCCCCGTCCTCCTTCCCATGAGCTATAAATATCTAAGGGACTCAGCTATTGATCCTGCAGCCAGTTCCTGCCCTTCCCCACTTTCTAAAGCAGCACTTTTAAGAACAGGCCAGGGAAACATGCAAATACTTTGAACCAAATTCCAGAAGCTGCTGAGCATGGACAAGTTACAATGAAACCAAGGTTCCGTCTCTCCAAGGACCTGGCCCCTAGTGCAAAATAACAGACACTCCCCAGAAATATGAAACAGCAACTTCATAACTGATAGATTATTATCTATTGACTTCTGGGAATTACCCCCCAAAAAACCCAGAAAACAAAACAAAAAACCCCTAATGACGGTGTTATCCTGAGGAAAAGATTTCATGTGTCTTTAGATCATACCGATTTGTATTCTGGAATTTTATACAATAAAATGCCTAATTCGTAGCCCTATGGCAATTGCTTGATGTCACTACAGAGCAGAATTAAGGCTGGTGCCTTAGTTGTGAATTTCCATCCCCTAGCATATTGCAATTGCTGTTAAGTGGGTTTGACAAAATTCATTTTGTCTATTTCTTACTTTTAATTTCAATTGATAGCGATATTTATTTTTAAGCCCTTTTTTCAATGTTTACAATTTCAATGTTCAGAGCTGTGGGAAGTTATGGGGGTCGTCAGACAACAATTATTTAATTACAGTAACTTTTGAGATTCCAAAAGCCAAATCATAGAACTGTTCAAAGAGAAATTGTCAATGTCACATGCAAAATATACAGTGTAAATATCCTTAAATCAAACTGGACTTTCTCCAGAAGCATTTCTGTATATTACCTATATAAATATTTTTTCATCTGTCTGTGCGTACAGTGAAATCAACATTTACCGCAATTTATTCATAAAAATCCAATCCTTTCGAGCATAATTTTAAGTAATGACGTACTTGAATTCTTTCATTTCCTAGACTGGAATGTTTCATTTCAGGATAATTACACCCTCCCTGTGATGTATTTCACTCTCAGTACTGTAACCCCCTCGTGATGTAGCTCCTGTCCGGGAGCTCTGCTGAGGCGAGTGACATTATGATCAGATGATGACACTCTGACACATGAGAAGAGACACATGGGGGAGGGTGGAGGATGAGGTAACATGGAGGCTTCCAGAGTTGAACGTGGCCGTAAGAGCAAACGCCCTCTCAGCCTCTCCTCTCCCACCTCCCAGAGTCAGTAATTCTGAGAAATCGTTCCTTGAAATCTAAATAGCCCCAGTATGAGAGACAGTGATTAACGCAGGTACCTTGGGGGCTGCAGCGCCAACCCCCTGCCTGGACGAGGAGGGTGAAGAATTGCAGTAGAAATGGGTTAAGGCTGGGAGAGGGCACAGCTGATGTGGGACTGGGAGCTGAGTTGACCAAGAGGCCAGAACCCATGGGCGGCGGGCGGGGGAGGAAGGAGAAGAAGTCAACAGGACTGGGTAGAGGCATTTCAGTGTATTTTCCCATTAACCATTCTGCCATGTATTTAATTTCAGAAGCTTTTCATTCACATCTAAACACCCTGGAGCTAAGCTGGGTTGATGCATTTCCACTTACAGTGGTACAGTTTTAATCAGGTGTTGAATCAGATGCTTATGCAACACAAAGCAGTCAATAATGGGTGTGCTTTCATGAACTGACTTGTCTGTGTGCTGTGCATCGCTTTGAAAAAAAGATGGTGTGAACGACTGTCAAAATTTTAGGCATTAAGAAATGATAAGTAGGTGTCAGTTCCTTTCTCATGCGTTTCTCTCATAATTTTAGTGTCAGTTTTGAATCAGTATTAATACCATGTTGTTTTAACAGCAGTAGGGTCCATTTGTATAATTGTTTGGAAGATTTCATTGGATATTGTGACCCAGCCGTCTTCACCTTTTCTTTTGAGATTCCTAAATATAACCCAGCGCACCACTCCTGACAGACTGCAAGCCCTGGCCGGTGACATGCCCCTTAGAGAGCAAACACCAGACGAGCCCTTTCGCCCTAAAACGCGGAATTGGCTCTGACATTGCTTTATCCGCCCCACCAGAAAATGCTGTAGGGAACCAGGTCATTACAGAGACTGTCACTAGGTACCGTTCTACTAGCTCTGGGCCAACATTCAAATGGTTCTGTTTGTTTATCTATCATTCTGCTTTGCAATTCTTAGATCCCATTTAAAAACTGGAACTGAAATAACCAAAGCAAGTTAAGAAGGGAGTGACATCGGGCACAGGTGGGTGTAAAACAATAAAGGGAAAGAACTGACTATGGGAAAACGAACATCGCAAACTATCAGAGCCCCAGACACAGGCGCCGACTTACATGGGGCTCTGGGGCTTTAGCCCCAGGAATATTCCCAAGCAGGGGCTCTGCCCCACCAATGTTTTCTCCCCTGCTTGGAGCGCACCCCCCGCCGCCACCGCCACCGTCGCCACGGCTGGAGCTTCCCCCCTCCCCGCCCGGCAGGGGCGGCTCTAGGCACCAGCAAAACAAGCTGGTGCCTAGAGCTGGGGCCCCAGCTCATCCTGCCGCTGCGAGCCGAGGAGCGGCCCGTCCCCTGCAGCCAGGCAGGGCCGCGCTCCCGGCTCCGCTTGGGGGAGAGGGATGGCCCCTTACCGGTAGCGCGGCCCCGCCTTGCTGCAGAGGACGGGCCGCTCCTCCTCCGCTTGTTCCCCGGGTCCTACACAGCCCGGCAGCAGCAGCTTGGCTGGGGGGGGCGGGGCTGAGCTCCGCCCCGCTCAGAGCCGCGTGGTCAGGGGGCGGGGCTACAAGCTCCAGGCTGAGCAGGGGCAGCTGAGCTCAGCCTGGAGCTCATAGCCCCGCCCCCTCCCCACGCGGCTCTGAGCGGGGAAGAGCTCAGCCCTCCGAGCCATGCGGCTGCTGCGCGTGAGCCGGGGTGAGCAGCCGGGCGGGGGTGGGAGTGTGGCTAAGGGGCAGGAGTCCCGGGACACTCAGGGGGCAGGGAGGGGGCACAGGTTCTGTGGGGGGCGGGGCAGTCAGGGGCCAGGGAAGGGGGGTTGGATTGGGGGGTCTCAGGGAGGTGGTTGTCAGGCACCCCCCGACCCCATTACCCCCCAGGCCCAGCCCTGACCCCCAGCTCCAAGCCCAGCCCCACTGAGATGGGCACCCCCCCAAACCCATCCTCCCCACCCAGCCCTGTCCCCAGCTCCAAGCCCAGCCACTCTGAGGTGGGCACCCCCAAACCCATCCTCCCACCCAGCCCTGACCCCAGCTCCAAGCCCAGCCCTCGGACCTGGGCACACCCCGGCCCCATCCCCTCACAGCCCTGACCCCAGCTCTGAGCCCAGCCCATCTGATCCGGACATCCCCTGTACCCATTCCCACAGCCCTGACCCCAGCTCCGAGCCCAGCCCTCTGATCCGGACACCCCTGTACCCATTCCTCCCACAGCCCTGACCCCAGCTCCGAGCCCAGCCCCTCTGATCCGGACATCCCCCTGGACCCATTCCCCCCACCGCCCTGACCCCAGCTCCGAGCCCAGCCCCTCTGATCCGGACATCCCCCTGTACCCATTCCCCCCACAGCCCTGACCCCAGCTCCGAGCCCAGCCCTCTGATCCAGACACCCCTGACCCCATTCCCACAGCCCGGACCCCAGCTCCGAGCCCAGCCCCTCTGATCCGGACACCCACCTGTACCCATTCCCCACAGCCCTGACACCAGCTCCGAGGCGAGCCCTCTGAGCCAGACAACCTCCGACCCCATCTCCCCACAGTCCTGAGCCCATCCCCTGTGAGCCAGGCACCCCCAGAGCCCAGCTCCCACCCAGCCCTGGGCAACAGCAGCACCACCTCCAGGCAGTGACAGCTCATTGGCACCAACCATCACCCAGCAACAGCCCATTATGTAATTGCAAATGTAGACAGACCAGTAAAGCATTTAATGTTTTTAAATAATGTATTTGGTGTATTTTCAAATTATTACAAATTAATTTTCACTAGTTATTTTTACATTTCCAAATACATGTTACTATAGTATTGCAACTTTTTTTTATGGAAGGGGCCCCCAAAATTGCTTTGCCCCAGGCCCCCTGAATCCTCTGGGCGGCCCTACCCAGTGTGTGTGAGGAGCTGGGGAGGGAGGGAAACGGGGTCCCCTGGAGCCGAGCCCGGGCTGCGATGGCAGTGAGGGGCTCCTGGAGTGTGTGAGGAGGTGAGCGGCCGGCTGGGTTCGTCGGTGCTGAGCAGGTAGCCCCGCAGCTGGAGATCCTCGCCTTCCCTCCTGCCGGGGCTGGGCCAGGGCACCGTGAGGCTGAAGAGCAGCAGGTCCAGGGGGCTCTCCAGGTCCTCGGCTGCCAGCAGCCAGACAGTAAAACAGAAGGTTTATTAGATGACAGGAACACAGTCTAAAACAGAGCTTGTAGGTACAGAAAACAAGACCCCTCAGTCAGGTCCATCTTGGGGGGTGGGGAGCCCAGACCCAAGTTCTGGGCCTCTCCCGATTTCCCCAGCCAGCTCCAAACTGACACTCCCTCATCTGGCCTTTGTGTCTCTTCCGGACAAGGAGGCCACCTGATCTCTTTGTCCCCAACACCGTCAGTTGGCACTTTGCAGGGGAAACTGAGGCACCCACACAGTATTCAGAGAAAACATTAAGAACATTCCCACTTTGTCACAACAGGTGCAACAAAATTTAATACTGTATATTAAAGCAGGCAAGTGCTGCTTCTGACTTTCCACTTTTAATTGACCCTTGTAATCTTGTAGTGCTGACGCATTGTAGCTTCATTTTATATCAGCTTACAGGGTGTGAGCGGGGGGGGGGGGTGGGCCGAAACCACCATTTTGGGCCCCACCAAAAATTATACGAACCTGCAGCCAATTGCCCCAGACCCCCGCCCAACTGAACCCACCCCAGCCAGGCATATCAAGCTGGGCCCTGAAAATCGCCCAGCCCATCTGGCAGTGAATGCTGCGTGTTCCAGGCGGAGCTATGGTGTGTGCGTCTGCTCTGCTGAAGTGCTGCTTTGGTACGGAAGGCACCACGGCCACAGGGAGCAGAGACATGGACTCCTACAAAACAAAATCCCAGATACACCTCCAATGCCGCCTCCCCACTGTCTGCCATCTCTCCCCACCGCCACATGGCCATTCTCAGCCCATTGCTAACAGTTCCTTCCAGCCTTCAGCACTATAAATAAATAAAACGTGGTGTTACGAAAGGTAGATGGTGCCAGAGAAACCTGATCTGGATGTCAGTAAGGCATTTGATACAGTTCCACATGGGAAACTAGTTGTTAAATTGGAGAAGATGGGGATTAATATGAGAACTGAAAAGTCAATAAGGAATTGGTTATAGGGGAGTCTACAGGGGGGGTCATACTGAACGGTGAGTTGTCAGGCTGGAGGGAGGTTACTAGTGGAGTTCCTCAGATCAGTCTTGGGACCAATCTTATTCAACATTTTTATTAGCGACCTTGGCACAAAAAGTGGGAGTGTGACACAAAACTGGGAGGGATTGCCACTATGGAGGACAAGAAAATCATACCAGAAGAACTGCATGACTTTGAAAGCTGGAGTAATAGAAATGGGATGAAAATTAATATTGCAAAATTATGCACTTAGGGACTATTGACAAGAATTTTTGCAATGACCTGGAGACTTATCAGTTGGAAGTGACAGAGGAGGAGAAAGACCTGGGTGTATTGGTTGATCACAGGGTAATTATGAGCTGCCAATGTGGTGTGGCCATGAAACAGGCTAATGCAGTCCTAGGATGCATCAGGCGAGGTATTTCCAGTAGACACAGGGAAGGGTTAGTACTTCTGGCCTTAAAGTCTGTGAGTCTATAAACTGTGGCTTGCTGCACAGACACTGGTGGAGCTCAGGCCCCATCGTGCTGAGTATGGCAGAGACCCTGACTGAAATCAGCACCCGCATTGTGCTGGGCACTGCAGACAGAGAGGGACAGTCCTTGCCCCAAAGAGATCACAGTCCAAGTAGACAATGGGTACAAGGAAAACAGAGAGGCTGTGACTTCCCCAAGGCCACCAAGCAGGTCAGGGACAGAGCCAGGAACAGACCCGTTAATGCCTTAGCCACATCACCCGCAGCTTGGAAAGGTCCCAGACCCCATTGCATTAGGCTGCAGGAAGAGGTGGTTTATCCATGGATGCACAGGCAGTCCCTGCACACAGCTGGGGGTGGGGGGGGTGTCCTGGGTCAGGAGAAGTCAGTGTCCAGCCCTGTGGGGCTGTGGTCCTGGCTCATACACCTCACTGCTGCCCCTCCATTACCAGCTGCACTGTTCAGCCAGCCCCAGGCCTCAGAGACATCACTGTCCCCACATCCCAAACCTTCAAACTGGGACATGGTGCACCAGTGCCAATCCGAGTGCACCGTGTAAATTCTGTCTATACTAAGAGTTTGCACCACTGCCTAAAACCCCAGTGCGGCAGAGCCCTTCAGTGCCCAGACCAGCAGTACGGGGGCACTAGAACTGGGATCTATTTCTAGCTCGGTCAGGGCAGCCTGGGTGACCTTGGACACGTCAATGTTTCACCTCCCAACTTTAGGCTATTGACCCAGCTGCCCACTCACTGGGGTCTCTCTCCAGAGCTGCTCACCACTCAAATCTGTGCGGGGGTCCCCAGAGCTAAGGCAGCTCAGCTCGGGAATAGTCTTACAAGGGGGGCTGTGGAGTCTCTGTCCCTGGAAGTTTCTAAGAGCAGTGTGACGAAGTGGGGCTGTTCTTAATGTTTCCTCTGAATACTGTGTGCGTGCCTCAGTTTCCCCTAGGCATTTCTTAAGTCCCCACTGTGCATAAATGGCCGACACTTTGTATCCTAGCAACAAATGGCTGGGGCCCTTCCCCCCGCAAGGGGCTGGCTGAAGGTGAACAGAGAGATCAGGTGACCTCCTGGCCCAGCAAAGAGACAAAGCCCAGAGGGGGAGGGGCTGGAGGGGGTTTCAGTTTGGGAGCTGGCTGGGGACGAGGCGTGAGGGCAGACGTGGGGGTCTGCCTCACTGGGCCCCAGAATGGACCCGGACGAGGGGTCCGGTTCTCTGTACCTACAAGCTCTGTTTTAGCCCCTGTTCCTGTCATCGAATAAACCTCTGTGTTACTGGCTGGCTGAGAGTCACGTCTGACTGCGAAGTGGTGGGGCAGGACCCTCTGGCTTCCCCAGGACCCCGCCTGGGCGGACTCTCTGTGGGAAGCGCACGGAGGGGCAGAGGATGCTGAATGCTCCAAGGAGAGACCCAGGAGGTGAAGCTGTGGGAACTTCTTACCCTGGAGACAGTCTGCTCCGAGGGAGAGGGGGTTCCCCAAAGTCCTGCCTGGCTTCGTGGGGAACAGTTCCAGAGCATCGCCCGGGGGCTCCGTTGCAAGCAGGGAGGACAAAGCTCTGTCAGAGAGAAGCTACATAGACTTGGTCCTGCCCCCGCAGAGAGAGCTGGACTTGATGACATCTTGAGCTCCTGCCCAGCCCTACATGTCTCTGATGCTATGAAATAGATACGTATAAAACACAACGTTCAGAGTAAAACCCACAACATGTCAGGCAATTCAGAAAAAAAACAAAACCACAGCATACAATGACAATACAAAGGAAAAGAAAACCACACAATGCTCACTAATACACCCTAGGACCAAATTACACAATGAAAAGAGCTCAACTCAAACCAGCATGACACAGGCACCAAATACACTGAGGCAAAACAATGCACCATAAAACTATGGAACACAACATGGTGCAGTCACAAATGGCACCATGCAAAACAGCTCAGCCTAGAACAGGGCACAGCACAAAACAGAAATATTTCAGTGTAGGCCTGGAAGGGATCTTGAGAGGGCGTCTACTCCAGCCTCCTGTGCTGAGGCAGGACCAAGTATCCCTAGACATTCCCAGACTGGTGTATCTCTAACCTGATCTTAGAAACCTCCAGTGAAGGAAATGCCACAGCCTCCCTTGGAAGCCAATGCAAGGCAAACACAGACCCCTTGCTCTCTAGAGAGAAAGGGGGCAGGATGGGAGAGGATAGGGGGGTCCAGAGAACCCCAACCAGACCATCACTGGCAGGCTGGGAATCCTAAAGGGTTCCCCCACCAAGAGCCCCCAACAGCCAGGGACCACCCCCCCAGGGGACCCCTCACTGGGAATTCAGTCCCTCACTGCCTGCCCAGGATTCCCCTACTGCCTGCCAAGGACACCCACCTGTCCTGCAGCAGGACCTGCCATGCCGTTTGCCTGGGACCCCTGATGCTTTACAATGGGACCCTCCTCTGCTTGCCTGGCATCCCGACCTAGCGCCTGGCACTCCCCACCCAGTTCTGTGCATTGGGCATGACTGAGCCCCTGGCACAGCACCAGGCTCCCTCTAACCCCCTGCCCTGCCTCCCCAAGAGATGCCCACCCTCACTGTTCTGCACCAACAAGTCCCCAGTGATACCCACCTCCAGGACCCACAGCCTCAGGGCTGGGCACATCAGAAACCTCCCCCTAAACCTCCAGAACCCACCAAATTTGATTAGGGTACCCCCTGCCCAGTCACCCAGAGGCCTCCTCCTCCCACAATGCCCCTTCAGCTCGAGCTGCAATCTCCCACACAGACACCCCATCCCCTACCCCAGCAACAGTTACCTCACTGTGTCTGCTAAGTGGATAGAAAGTTATCACTGCCTCCTGCTGGCCAGTCACCCGGGCAGAGGGATCCCTGGGCGGTGCTGCTTTAACAGGAGAATGGAAGGCCTGGCGGGCAAGAAAGGTCCATGCCCTGTCACTAGCTACATCTTCGCACTGCGGGAAGCAACCCCTCCCAGAGACCATTTGTCATGGGCTTTGAGATACTGCTGGACCCACGCTGCACTCAGAGTGACCTCCTCACCCAGTGCCAGCTGGAGAAAAGACAAGGGTCCAACCGACTCTCCTGTTACCAGCTGGGAACCACTGATCCCCCAAACAGGGGGAGGCCTCTGGATTTGATGGGTATTAAATCCGTTTAGAGAGGAAAGTGGAAAATCAGAGGGATTTTATATCAGTTGTTGATACGAGTTAAAATCTGAGTGTTTCACATCAATATTTGATAACTGAATAGAGAGAAAATGGGCAACATTTGCCAACATTTTATATCCATGTTCAGGAATCTGAGAAAAGGTGTAAATCTGAGATTTTCTTAGTATTTTATAATTAAAGAGACAGGGAAAAATCTCAGGCCATAGTCAATAAGAAATAGACAATTAGAGAAAAAGTGGGGCTTAGGATAATTTTTAGATTTGCAGAGAATACATATCAGAAACTACGCAAGTGATAACATGAGAGAAGGGGGAGGGATAGCTCAGTGGTTTGAGCATTGAGCTGATAAACCTGGAGTTGTGAGTTCAATCCTTGAGGGGGCCATTTAGGGAACTGGGATAAAAATCTGGGGATTGTTCTTGCTTTGAGCAGGGGGTTGGACTAGATACCTCCTGAGGTCCCTTCCAATCCTGATAGTCTATGAACACCGCCAAGATCTGAGGGGATTTTATGTTGCTGTTAAATAACTAGAGGGAAAAGGGGAACTGTTGGACTGGATTTTATATTACTATCCAATTCATATACAGAAAGGGATGGCTCCTCCCACCCCCACCGGCAGCAGGGAGCCCTGTGAGGAGCTGCTTTAAGCGGGCAAAGCGGGGGGGGGGGAGCTGGCAGGTCCCTGGAGGAGGGAAGGGGGCAGCAGTGGGGGATGGGCAGGTGGCTGGGTTGGTAGTTGGGGGCAGTAACTGGGACTGGGAAACTGGGGTCCGGCAGCCCCACGGGGACACGTGCCCTCCCGTCCCCGGCAGAGAACCGCATCTCACCCTCCCCACGCCAGGGGCAGCCACGCGCTGGGGACTGACCCAGGGCAACAATTTCCCACCCGCACAAGGACAAATCGCTGCAGATAAAACGGGAGGGGGGGGAACCCCCCATCGGGGAGATTTTAAATTAACACTTGAGAAGTGTGGGGAGACCGGGGCACTATCGGGGGAGATCAGAGAGATGCTCATTGGGGGGGGGGAATCTCCCTGGATTTTAGAGCCCCGTGAGATAACGAGAGAAAGGGGGGCGGGGCGGCTGTAGGATTTCCCCGCCTGCCGCCCTCCCGCCGGACGCCGCCTCACGCGCGTGCTCGGCGCGCTGGGTCTGGAGCCGGCCCTGAAGGGGGGAGACTTGACAGACTTTGTATGAGGGAGGAAGTGGCACAAACACGGGAGGATTCAGTGAACTGACCCCAGCCCAGGGGAGTTTCCTGGCTGCACAAAACAGTTCAAATTACCCGCCCCAATGACCCCCCCGTGAAACCCCTGACCCCGCCCCACAGCTCAACTCCCAGCCCGGATTGTGCCCGTTAGCCCCCCAACCCCGCCTCCAGCTGCCTGACCCTCCCCGCCCCACAGCTCAACTCCCCAGCCCGGATTGTGCCTGTTAGCCCCCACAACCCCGCCTCCAGCTGCCTGACCCCAGCCCGGATTGTGCCCGTTAGCCCCCAACCCCCAGCTGCCTGACCTCCCCCGCCCCACAGCTCAACTCCCAGCCCGGATTGTGCCTGTTAGCCCCCAACCCCGCCTCCAGCTGCCTGACCCCCCGCCCCACAGCTCAACTCCCAGCCCGGATTGTGCCTGTTAGCCCCCAACCCCGCCTCCAGCTGCCTGACCCTCCCCGCCCCACAGCTCAACTCCCCAGCCCGGATTGTGCCTGTTAGCCCCCAACCCCGCCTCCAGCTGCCTGACTCCTCTGCTCAGCCCCCGCCCCTGGAACCAGCGCCCGGCGGAACGTTCCGGCTGATACGGGCAGGGAAGGGCAGCGGCTTCAGCGGCTGTTACTGAGCATGCGCAGTGCTACGGGGAGCGATTTCATACCCCGCCGGGCCCCGGCTCCATCCCCCCGTTCCCAGCAGGGCCGAGGCGGCTCCGAGGCTTCTCCCAGGTTCCCCGGGGCAGAGTCACGTGCCCGCCCCCCCCGGGGTCTCTCACTCACCGGCTCGCACGGAGGCGGCAGCAGCAGCTGTGTTCTCCCGCCGCCAGCGGGCTCGCACGGAGCATGCGCAGTTTCAGCTACTGACCCTCCCTTACCTGGGCTGGAGAGGGCGGACGCGCCCCGGGGCAGGCTGGGAGATGTAGTTCCGCGCTCTCCTGGAGCGGAAGTGACGTCGTCTGCGGAGGCGGAGCCGAGCGCGGACGCGTCTGGGTCGCTGCGGTTCTGCCTGGCTCGTGCGGGACCGTGGGAGCCTCTCTCGGGCCGGAGAAGGTTTGTGCCGTTGGGGCTCTGGGCATGCGCAGATCGCGGCGGAAGAGACCTTCATTAACCCCCCCGCGCCCGGCTCGGCCCCGCCCCCGCTGCGGAGCTGCAGCCTCCAGGGGCCGGGCGGTGACTCCGCCCCAGTGTCCGGGGGGGGGGACCCGGCATCTCGCAGCGGGGGTCCCGGGGGCGGGGGGGAAGTGTCGGTGCAGCCCGGACATGGCCGGGAGGAGCCGGTGACCCCCGAGGAGCGGGGAGAGAAAGGGGGGGCTGAGACCCTCGGATTTACCGCTGCCCCGTGGGGACCCCGCCCCCGCCCTGCCCCCTTTCTCCCTAGAGAGCCACGAGCAGCCCCAGGGTGACCCCTCCCCAACCCCTGAGAAGTTCCCTGCCCCCGATTGTGCCCCATTTTCTCCCTTCGCCAGTGTCCAGCTCCCTGGGGCTGGGGGCTCTGGGGTGTCTGGGGCTGGCCAGGGGCTCTGGGGACTGGGGGCCAGGAAGATCTGGCAGGACCCTGGCTGGGGCTGTGGGGTGTCTGGGGCCCCGGCTGTGGGGTCTGGGCACTGGGGGTGTCTGGGGCTGCTGCTAACCCTGATCCTGCTCCCGGATCAGTTTGTGCCACAATCCTGGCTCCAAGCGCGGCCAGGCAGCCCCAGCCAGGCCCACTCACCCTGGTAACTTTCTATCCACTTACCAAACACTGTCAGGTGAAATCACAGATTTTGCTTTTCTCCTCTTGAAAACTGCAGGAACTTCTGGTCCCGCAGGGAATATTCATGCCCCCAGTCCTTGTCCTAGATCCGGGGGTGAGGCAGGTGAGAAGGGGCTAGAAATGCCACACAATGGTCTCTTCCACAGCATTCTGGACTCATTCATTCTGAAATCTGGTTTCATTGAGACCATCGTTAATCCAGAGTCACTGCATGGAAAGACAAGGAGTGACTCCGGATGGACAGTGGGGCAACTGAGATCAGCAGAGCTGCTCTCCCCAGAGAGCTAAAGGAGGGAAGCTGCTCAAACGCTCTGTCCCTCTCTGCTCAGGATATTGGGGTTCAGCTTCCTGGGTCAGATGCTGCAGCCTCCATTGTGATCTGGGAGACCAGGCTTAGCAGCTGCTGCTCCCCCAGTGGGGCCTCTCTGCTGGGAAGTGACCTTAATTAAAGCTTCTTTTCTACCCTGCCAAAGTGATGACTTTCTCCGCTCGTCCTAGCCCCCTAGGGCAGCCCTGGGCCCTGTTAATACAAATTCTACCACAGACTCCAGGTAACAGACCTCAGGAAAAGTGCTGGGGACTGGCAAGAAAGTGACTCTGCACAAACAGCCCCCTCCCCCCCATTTCTCCTCCCATTAGTAGTTGCCAGGAGAAAATCCAGCCCTGGGAAATCAAAGCCTCCAGGAATGGGACTGTCCCAGCCAGAGGGGCAGGCAGAGAGGACTGGGGAGGGAGACACTGAAAGGGGCAGTGGGAGAAATGAGTGGGGGGAGAGATTTCCAGCTCTCTAGTCCACCCAGACACATGTATTACAGCATCCCTGGGCAGAACCACTTTCCAGTGAACAAGAAAAGGCTCAGACAGAGGAGAAACCAGTTCTTGACTCCATATTCCCCCTGCTGGGGTGTGGCTGCCCTGGGGTCACTGTCTGAGGGAATCCCCCACAGTGACTCCTTTGGTTCTGCTCTTTTCTAGCCTTGTGTTCAGAGACTTTGTTACGGGGTGAGGGGAGGGAGAAGGGAGGTTAAAAATGTCTCTGTGGGCTTAGCCTGGCAGGAGGGGCCAGGTCTACACTGTAATAAAGAGATCAAGCATGTTCCCAGCATGGCAGAGTCTAGGATGTCTGTGTGCAGGGAAAGGGCCTGGGGGACTCGTGATGTGAAATTAACTAAAGCCTGTTCTGAGTCCTCCACAACTGCCCTTCTTGCCCTGCCAGGCTGCAGAATGACGTCCGTGTTTTTCTCCAGCTCATCCCATCCTCCCATGACACAGGGAAGAGAAATGGCTGCAGTGGAGCCAGCTCAGGTAGGGAGAGGGGGTTGGTGGGTTCCTACAGGAGGAAGAGGGACAGCAAATACAGTGGAGTTGGGAAGGTTTGCACAGTCTGGTTTGGAGGTTGGAGCAGGACAGGAAATGCACAGGGTGGAGAAAGGGAGGACAGGGTGTGACAAACCTGCTGGGAGTTGTTTAATAAGTGGCCTAGATTCTAGGAACAGACCCATGAGGTTCAGAGGTGGAAATGCTCTAGTCTGTGGAGCAGAAAATAACCCACGTGAATGGGGCTGGGAAAACTGACCAGACTCATAGTGCTGGAGCCTGACCCGACTAACCAGTGGCTGCTGTGAGATATGAAGGGGCACCCACCAGTGAGGGTTAGGGAGATTCCCTCCCTTCATATCCAGCTCCTCACAATGAGGAGGGTGTTGGGCTTCCTACCAGGAGCTCTCCTGGTCCCTGCTAGGGGCTCCATCTCCTGTATCAGTCTGTGGCTAGTAGGCATGTGATGGATGTGCTGGGAGAGAAACGGGGCTCTCTCTTTGTCCCCTCACTCTGTTGTTTCCTGGAGGCTCTGCCCCGGGTGGGGGTGGGACTTGGTTGACTGCAAGCCACCCAGGGCTTCCCTTTGATGGGCTCTTCTCCTCACAAGTAGTGGGGCTGTGAATGGGGCAGCAGGTATTGAGTGTTGGCCTTTCGCTCTTTCAGGGGCTGGTGACCTTCGAGGAGGTGGCTTTGTATTTCACCAGTGAAGAGTGGGCTTTGCTGGACCCCTCTCAGAGAGCCCTCTACTGGGATGTCATGCAGAAGAACTATTCTAGCACTAGAAAAGGTTCAGAAAAGGGCAACTAAAATGATTAGGAGTTTGGAGAGGGTCACATACGAGGAAAGATTAAAGAGCCTAGGACTCTTTAGCTTGGAAAAGAGGAGACTAAGGGGGGATATGATAGAGATATAAAATCATGAGTGATGTTGAGAAAGTGGATAAGGAGAAGTTATTTACTTATTCCCATAATACAAGAACTAGGGGTCACCAAATGAAATTAATAGGCAGCAGGTTTAAAACAAATAAAAGGAAGTTCTTCACGCAGCGCACAGTCAACTTGTGGAACTCCTTACCTGAGGAGGTTGTGAAGGCTAGAACTATAACAATGTTTAAAAGGGATCTGGATAAATTCATGGAGGTTAAGTCCATAAATGGCTATTAGCCAGGATGGGTAAGAATGGTGTCCCTAGCCTCTGTTCATCAGAGGATGGAGATGGATGGCAGGAGGAAGATCACTTGATCATTGCCTGTTAGGTTCACACCCTCTGGGGCATCTGGCATTGGCCACTGTCGGTAGACAGATACTGGGCTAGATGGACCTTTGGTCTGACCCGGTACGGCCTTTCTTATGTTCTTATGAGAATGTGACCTCACTGGGTAAGGGTTACTGACCCTCGGTTCTTGGAAGGGAAATGGAGAGAGAAGATTTACGCCAGCCCCACAATGCCACCTCTACTCTGCCCTGTTTCAGCATCACCCCAATATGCCAGTGACACACACACTACCAGAGACCCTCCCCTGCTGCAGAACACTTTGGGAACAGAGCACCGGAGCCGTAACGCACAGTGTCAAATATCTCCTGTTTGCTCAAATAAAACTGAGGGTTAAGTGCAGCATAATCAACAGAAGATTCCTAGGGATCACCAGATGAAATTAATAGGCAGCAGATTTAAAGAAAATAAAGGGAAGTTCTTCTTCACGCAGCGCACAGTCAACTTGTGGAACTCCTTACCTGAGGAGGTTGTGAAGTCTAGGACTATAACAGCGTTTAAAAGAGAACTGGATAAATTCATGGTGGTTAAGTCCATCAATGGCTATTAGCCAGGATGGGTATGGAATGGTGTCCCTAGCCTCTGTTTGTCAGACGATGGAGATGGATGGCAGGAGAGAGATCACTTGATCATTGCCTGTTAGGTTCACTCCCTCTGGGGCACCTGGCATTGGCCACTGTCGGTAGACAGGATACTGGGCTAGATGGACCTTTGGATCTGACCCGGTACGGCCGTTCTTATGTCACGTATGTATGTGTGCATTTGGTGCAAGGCGCTCCTGGCCCTCAGAGACCGTGTGGAGGCTTTGGAGGCCAGGGTGTTGGAACTGGAGGAGCTAAGGGAGGCAGAGAAGTATGTTGATGAGGCTTTCCGGGACACTATAGAATTGTCCCAACTCCGGTCAGACAGCCCCCCCGCACTGTTGAGGAGGATGGAAGGCCCAGGGAATGAGAGCAGTCAACGGGGGCAGAGGGAAAGCTTCTCACAGTTGGGACCCTCACCCCAACACTATCTGGAAGAGCCTCTTGCACTGAGGTTACCTCACCGGGGGAGGGAACTCCACTCATTATGAAAAGGCAGCTGTTAGTAATGGGAGATTTGATCATTAGAAACAAGGATATCTGGGTTTGTGATGACCGGGAGAACCGTATGGTGACTTGCCTGCCTGGTGGGTAGGTTGCGGATTTCTCAAGGCATCTAGATAGATTTATGTGTAGTGCTGGGGAGGAGCCAGTGGTCATGGTACATGTAGATACCAATGACATAGGGAAGGGTAGGTGAGACGTCCTGGAGGCCAAATTTAATCTGCTAGGAAAGAGACTGAAATCCAGGACCTCTATGGTGGCATTCTCAGAAATGCTCCCAGTTCCATGCGCAGGGCCAGGTAGGCAGGCAGAGCTTCGGAGTCTCAATGCGTGGATGAGATGATGGTGTAGAGAGATGGGGTTTAGATTTATTAGGAGCTGGGGAAACTTTGGGGATGGGGCAGCCTATACAGGAAGGATGGGCTCCACCTAAACCAAAGTGGATCCAGACTGCTGGCACTTAACATTAAAAAGGTTGCAGAGCAGTTTTTAAGCTAAGAGATGGGGGGGAAGCCAATGGCTGCAGAGGAGCACGTGGATCGGACAGAGACTTCTCTTAGAGGAGAGTGTAGTGATAGAGATTTTTCTAGTTTTAGTCAAGAAGAGAGGCTGGAAGAGGATAAAGTAGGGGCCAGATCAGACGAGAAGCATTCACACACAACAGAATCTGACACATCAGAAAAGGGCAGACAAATAAACAGTGACAAGTTTTTAAAGTGCGTGTACACAAATGCTAGAAGTGTAAATAATAAGATGGGTGAATTAGAGTGCCTCGTGTTAAAAGAGGATATTGACATAATAGGCATCACAGAAACCTGGTGGAATGAGGACAATCAATGGGGCACAATCATTCCAGGGTACAAAATATATCGGAAGGACAGAGGAGGTCATACTCGGGGGGTGGGGACGGGAGTGGCACTGTATGTTAAAGAAAATGTAGACTCAAATGAAGTAAAAATCTTAAATGAAACCGCATGTTCCATAGAATCTCTATGGATAGTAATTCCATGCTCTAATAAGAATATAACAATAGGGATCTATTATCGACCCCCTGTCAAAGACAGTGATAGTGAGAATGAAATGCGAAGGAGATTAGAGAGGCTATCAAAATAAAGAACTCCATAATAGTGGGAGATTTCAATTATCCCCATATTGACTGGGTACATGTCACTTCAGAACAAAATGCAGAGACAAAATTTCTCGATACTTTAAATGACTGTTTCTTAGAGCAGCTGATACAAGAACCCGAGGGAAGAAGCAACTCTCCATTTAGTCCTGAGTGGAGTGTAGGATCTTGTCCAAGAGGTAACTATAACAGGACCGCTTGGAAATAATGATCATAATATAGCAGCATTTAACAATGGGCCATCAACATTTAACAATGAGCCATCAAACAGGCTAGACAGAACTGACACCAACTTGTCTGGGGTGTTTCCTGGAAGCAGAGCACAAGTTTGAAATACGGGCAGCACAGAGCCAAGATTCATAACGTCAACTACAGAAATGATACACATCTAGAGATAGCATAATTATAATCAGCCAATCATAACCTCTCCATAGACCCCTTACACGACAACCTTTCTACAATATTGGCTGCAAATATAGAACAGTGGTCCCAACGGTGATCTATACAGTTACAGATTATGTCAATAATGTGATAGGAGGTGATACGGCATCAGTGAGACTGATACTGGAATACTGCCTCCAGTTTTGGTGTCCTCATTTGAAAAGATGTTGTGAAATTGGAGCTGGGGCAGCAAAGAGCCACCAAATGTTCTGAGGGCTGGAGAAAATGCCTTCTAGTGAGCTATTGAACGAGCTCAACCTGTTTAGCTTACCAAAAGAAGATTGAAAGGTGACTTCATTGAAGTGTTGAAGTGCCTTAATGGAGAGAAAATATTGGGTATAAAAGGGCTCTTTAATCTAGCAGAGAAAGGCATAACAAGACCCAATCTCTGGAAGGTGAAAAGAGACAAATTCATATTACAATTAAGGCACAAAAATTAACCAGCGAGGATGTTTCACCACAGGAACAAGCTACCAAGGAAAGTAGTGGATTCTCCATCTCCTGATGTCATTTAATGAAGGCTAGATGCCTTTCTGGAATGTGTTTGCCCCAAAAGTAGCTCTTGTGTCATACAGGAGGCCTGTGATATGCAGGGGGTCAGATTAGATGCTCTAATGGTCCCTTCTGGCCATAAAGTCGACTAATTCCTGAAAAATTGAGTGTAGCATTGGGAGCAGCGTCTGATGTTTTCCTGTCTAGCCGGCTTGCTGCCTAGAATAAATGCTTCTTGAGTGGGGTGATCCACAGGAGTAGCTCAAACCTCCACAGTGCCTGGGCAGGGGCAGGACATTAGCACAGCAAGGGAGGGTGTGGCAGTGACATCACAAAGGCCTTTGCAAGACCTCAGATTATTGGTCAAAGGTGGTGGGGAGGTGGTGCCCTCACAGAGAGATGCTGACATCAGCCAGGCAGGACAGGGGCGAGGGGCCAGGGAAACCTCAGAGACCCCTGTGGCTTTGCTTCAGCAAGTCTCCTTCTCCAGGTCTCTCTTTGAGGACTGAGAGAGTATTCGGGTTCACGTACGTGAGCGCCAGGAGGAACCTCTTTCGACTTTTCTCCTTCCGTTTTCCTGATTTTACTAGAAAACAGCCATCCCTGTTTAGAAGGTAAGAGCCTCCTTGAGGTTTGAAACCTGTTCAGTCTGATCCATCAGATGACAGTTGAATTCTAGGCATGGAAAACACGAGCTTAAGGAGGCAGAATTTTATTCTGCACCTGGGATTTTGTCCCTTAGAATCACTGGGGACATTGGGGTTTGTCCTTTTGCTTTCACCTTTTCCTCCATCCCTCCTTTCTCTTTGTCTCTTGTGTGGAAGCAGGGAAAGAATTAACAAGGATTTGAAGGATCTTAATGCATGTCAGTCAGTTAGCAAGAGTCAAGCTAATAGTTAGCAAAAGTCAGGCCACACTGTAACCCCAATGACGTGAGACTTGCAGAAGCGAGGATGGTGTGAGGCGAGAGGAAAGAAACTGTGTAAAAAGTTATTACGACCTTGCAATTCAGATAACCAAATATGCAGAGTGGTGTCTTCTAGGAGTGAGAAAAACAAGATAGCAGGATGGCTTATGTATAAACAAAATGCAGTTGTTGCTCTTTATTGTCTGTATTATTGCTAGTTATTGTCTGTAACAAAGGTATAAAGGCTTGCTGTAATTGTTTACTAGTTGAGAGACCTGTCCGGGACTGGGGCGACCCTGTGTCCTAGGGCACTCCCTCCCTCCCTCTATTGTAATTACTAGAGAAATAATAAAGTATTTGATTTTGCTGCACCCAAAGAAAAAGCGAGAACTGAGTTTTTCTCCGACACTTGCTTCTTTTGTCCTTTCTCCTGTTCCCCTCCCAAGACCAGGAGTTGTGTGTGTGTGTGTGTGTGTGTGTGTTATGGGGGAGCAATGTGGTTTTTCCCCGTGTAGCCAGCACCAGACCTGGCACCACCCCAGCTCTGCCCCTTTCCTGCCACTGCATCCCCATCTCACCTCCTGACCCTGGCTGGGCACCCCCAGCCCCTCATAGCAGGGAGCTGTGCAGGGGGGTCTCCTTGCAACCATGAGTGGGTGTCTGGTGGGTGCCGTCACCTCTGCCAGAGACCCCCAAGAAACTCACTAGCTTCCTCCACATGAAGGAGGGCTCCTACTTTCTGTCTTGGGGGGGAGATTCCGTGATGTCAGAGCCTATGGTGAGAGTGGTTCGAATCACGAGTCTGGAGTGGCAGGGCAACCCCCTCCCCCAGTCAGATTCTGCTAGGGGGCTGGGCTGGGATCTGTAGGGCGGGAGACACAGGAAAAAGCAGCCGCCACTATTGAACCCAGGAGTCCTGGCTCCCAGTCCCCCTGCTATGACCTCTAGACCCACCTCTGCTCCCAGAGTCAGGGATAGAACCCAGAGGTCCCTGGCGCCTGGTGCCCAGCCCTCCCTGCTCTGACCACTAGACCCCACTCCTTTTAGGCTCGCTGCCTCTTCTATCCACCCAGGCCACCTGTCCATCCCTTTGCTGCAGGTTTCTGGGGTGTCACCCCTGCTCTGCGCTCCCCCAGTGCAGCCCCAGGCCTTTCCTCCCCCCAACCACACATCCTCTCCCCCCCTCGTGCTGGATCATCTGCTTGGCCCCTGCCCCTCTCGAGGTGCGCTGTGCGGCGTGGCTGGGGATTGTGCAATGGCCCAGCACCAGGCAACGCAGAACGTAAACCACAGGCCCTGCCCCACCCCACCGCACTGGAGCTGCCTTCCGAGTACATTGGAGCCCAGCACCCTGCACCTGTGCCCTCCTGCCCCACAAGAGGGTGAGCTGCAATCCCCACCATGCTCTGCAGAGGGGAGAAGGGTCAAGCCAACCAGCCCATTTAGGATGGGGGAATCAACACCCTTTTTTCTGAACAGCCACTGACCATCAGCAGGATTCCTCCTCCCTCCTGTGCCTCAGTGTGACTAAATCTCCACACCTAGACAGCTGGTCCATCCGCTGCACCCCAATCCCCCATGCCTGAGCCTCCCTGCCAAAACCCTGCACCTGGCTCCAGAGAATTAAGTCTCACATCTCGCAGGGAACTTGACTTCTGTGCCCAGAGAGTCTCAACCCCCCTCAGTAGATGACCTGAGTTTGAGAAACACAGTGTCCGTCTTCTCTAAAGAAGTACTTGGAGAGACTATATGTGACCATGTGGCCTAATGGATAAGGCATCTGAGTTTGGATCAGGCAATTGAGGGTTCATGTCCCTTCGTGGTTGTGCTTGTCCAGTTTTACCTTTGGGCTGAACGTCCTGCTCCCTTCAGGGCTGGAACCTCTTCTTGGCAGCTCCTGCCAATACTCTGACTTCAGCTAGAGCCCCGGGAAGGAGTTGGGGGTTGGGTGTCACAAAGGCTGGGGCATGAGCCCCAGGTGCTTCCAGTCTCGCCTTTGCCATTCCTGACTTGCCAAAAAAAATGGGCGGCTGCCCGGGCTAGTGTGTGGAGCAGTTTCCCTCTTCCAAGTGTGCGCCTGTCCCTGTGCTGGAGGGGGGTTGCTACATAGCGCCTTGGGAGCCTGGGTGTTTCTCTGCTTCTCGCCAGCTGGGGAAAAGCCTCTTGGGGTAAAATCTCCTGCCCCACTGCAAAAGTGAACACCTGGAGTGGGAACGGAAAGAGGCCCCACCACGGGAGCTGGCCCTGCTTTCCTACCATCTTCTGATGTTGGCCACAGACCATCAGCAGCCGCCCCACATGCTGGTCTGTGGGTGGCCTTCAGTGGGTGTTTGGCATGGCAGGGAGCAGGCTGGCTAGGGGTCTTTGTCGCTGTCTGCTGGCCACGCATAGGCATGGTCCTGCCCTCCTCTGAACAGCCAGAGTGAGTCTGTGCTTAGAAAGCAGAGACAGAGGAGACTCAAGGCAAGAGGGTGAGAAAGATTGAGAAAGGACCTATGCAGACAGCCTACACTACAGGGACACTGCCTGGTTAAGGGACGTGGAGGCACCAAATTGCCCCAAATTTCTTGGTGCCCTACGCAGCTGCATACTTCTCCAGCGGCGAACTCGATCCCCCGGCTGGCTGAGCCGGCCAGGAAAGCTGCCCTGCCCCTGCTCCGCCTCTTCCCACAGCCCCACCCGTCTGCCCCCACCCCCTCTTTCCACCCCTGCTCCACCCCATACCCCCCCCACAATGCCCCTTCCCCCGAGCTACATACCGGTAGACAGCAGGAGGGATCAGTCACACCCGGCACTCACCGGGCAGTGGGAAGTGGAACGACCTGGCCCCAGCCTGCTCTGCTCCACCAGCTCCCAGCCGCACCACTGGTGAGTGCTGGGGGGCATTTCCCCCACTCCACCATGTTCCAAGGCTGGGAGCAGAGTGCAGCAGGCTGGGGCCGGATCACTCCACTTCCCGCCGCCCCATGAGTGTGGGGTCGGGCCTGCCCTGCAATTACCGGGTGGCGGGAAGTAGAGTGACCTGGCCCCAGCCTGCTCCGCTCTGCCAGCTCGGGCTGAGGGACGGGGGTGCTGTGTAGGGCACCAAAATGTCTAGGGACAACCCTGAATAGATCATTTTCCCACAGGGACTGATGGCTGTTAGAATAGCGATATTCAGGCTGCCTGTACAGGCCTAGACTGTAAGAACTTAGGTGTATTTTTATCACTTAGCTAGTGACAGGGGTATAAAACAAAGACCCCAAATCCCAGTCTGCCTGTGTCTGGGCCTTCTCTCCCTAGGAGAGTCTGAGCCCTTGTTCGTAGGCTAAGGCCTTTGGCTAAGCAGCAGGGGCAGCCATAAGCTGGGAAGCGAACGGTCCCATCCTCACCTCCCAAACCCGTCACACTGAACTAAGGTGGGGTTGGGCTGTTAGCCAGACGATCCTGTCCCGATAGTGCCCATCACCAGCAGATAACGAAACAGATCTTAAGGGAGCATCCGGTCTGGCACGAAATCCCTTCTCAATGGTTGTGGTTGTGAAACCCTCATTTCTGTAGGGTTTAGCTTTCTGGCCCTCACTTTTCTCTTGTCATCTGTCTGGTTCTCTGATTGTTTCTGGCTGCTGCCGAGTTAATTTTGCTGGGTGTAAGTTAATTAGGGGAGTGGGATGTAATTTGGTTAGAGAATTCTGTTACAATAGGTTAGAATTGGTTAGTTACAATGACTGGTTAAGGTCTAGCTGAGAATATTACTGTATAAACTGGGGTCAGACAGGAAGTGGAAGAGGAAATTGGAATCATGCTAACGGGGGGGATGGGAATAGGGAACGGGGAACAGGGACACAGACAAGGCTCTGCGGTGTCAGAGCTGGGAAGGGGGACGTGGGGTAAACACTCTGCAGTGTCAGAGCTCATAGACTCATCGACTTTAAGGTCAGAAGGGACCATTGTGATCGTCTAGTCCGACCTCCTGCACAACGCAGGCCACAGACTCTCACCCACCCACTCCTGTAACAAACCCCTGGCCTATGTCTGAGCTAGCGAAGTCCTCAACTCGTCGTTTAAAGACTTCAAGGTGCAGAGAATCCTCCAGCAAGTGACCCGTGCCCCACGCTGCAGAGGAAGGTGATAACCCCCAGGGTCTCTGCCAACCTGCCCTGGAGGAAAATTCCTTCCTGACCCCAAATATGGCGATCAGCTAAACCCTGAGCATGTGGGCAGGACTCAGCAGCCAGCACCCAGGAAAGAATTGTCTGTAGGGATGTGGGGTAAACGCTCTGTGGTGTCAGAGCTGGGAAAGGGGACACTGGGGAACAGACTCTGTCGGTCTATAGAGATAAGCCCGACTGGTGTGAAGGGCTTCGGAATCTGCTTGCTTGGAAACGAACCCCAGTAAACATCCCTTTGTCTGCACTTCCGACTTCTAGGCTTTTGCTGCTTGCTGTCTGCGTGACAAGAGCCAGGGAAGTGGGCAGGGGAGGGGAAAGCCTCTAACAATGGCTCCTTGCTCCTCTCCCTCCAGGCTCAGGGGTCAAGGATAGGCAGGACTCCAGGCTCTGCTTGAGGGATCCTGGCAAAGGGGCTGGGGGAGTGGAGGGGAGAGAGAGGATTATAGATGCTCATCTGCACTCTGGAGAGGAGGTAATAAGTGAAGGGGGCATTTTTGAGTCCTCTCCTTCTCAGTGTCCCCAGGGCTAGAATTCTACATTCCACAGGGGCAAATAATGGGGTGAAGCCGTTTGGTTAATGAAAACCAGTGCTCCAGGTGAGGTTTGAACTCACAACCTCAGCATAGCTCCTCTCAGCACTGCCCTATAAGTACTGTGCACTAACCAATTGCGCCACTGGTGCACCTGTAAATTGTGATTCTCCAAACCCCCTAGGTTGATACAGGCAAGGAGTGACCCCAAATCATTCTCGATGGAGCTGAGAGCAGGTAGCGACAAGTGTTGTACTCGGTGGGGTGGATTCTTCTTAAGGGTTCCAGGCCCCATTTGACCCTTTTGTTCTTCCCTGTGTAATAACAGAGCTGGTTAAGACTCAATGGAGAGTCTTGCTGCAGACCAGCAGATCTGAAATCACTGATAACCAGCTCTAAGCATTAGTCTTGCTTTGGGACAGTGTGTCTCATGCAAGAAACTGCCCAGTCTGCGCTAGCAGTGAGGCTCCCTCACTAACAGCTGAAATCAGGGAGAGCTGTGTGAAGTGCAGGGCCCCAGGGGGGCCTGAACAGGGGGGAACAACACCCCAGGACTTTTAAAAATGGGAGGGCTCTGCCTTGCCATTTTTTAACAACTGTAAGGGCAAGTGGAGGTGGGAGAAGACAAGGTAGAGAGCAGTAGGAAGGGTCTTCAGGGGAGGAGGTAATAACTGGAGATATACCAATCTCCTAGAACTGGAAAGGACCTTGAAAGGTCAAATCCTAGCCCCCTGCCTTCACTAGCAGAGCCAATTTTTGCCTGAGATCCCTAAGTGGCCTCCTCAAGGATTGAGCTCACAACTCTGGATTTAGCAGGCCAATGCTCAAACCACTGAGCTATGCTCCAGTGTAGGCACAGGGCCTTGGGGAGAAAGAGTGGGGCAGGGCCGTGGTGTTGAGTGGCAGGGATGGGGCTACTGTTCGGGCTTTGGTGGCCACTCCTTTTAGGGAGCCTGTTCCGCTCCTGGTGGGACCACAAGACGTCCCAGAGCAGAGAGGGTGGCCAGCAGAGCAGTGACTGGGTGGAACGGCAAGTGGCCGGCAATGTGGCCAGACAGCGGAGGGAGAAAGGGGCTTTCCCCCCAGGAGGTGAGAGGTGAACTCTGGGTTTTCATTGACCCAGGTCAGCAGCTGTGGGTGAGGTGCAGTGAAGGGAGGGGCACATCCACAGAGCTTCTGGTGTCTGGATTTAGGAGCCCGAGGCAAAAGGCCACTACCCAGCGCACTGGGGGGGGGAGGGGTGTTTTGCTCATAGTGTTGTGTTATGAATCCTGATTGTGGTGTTGTCCCAAGTTAATACAAGGTGATTTTCCTCCTTTTTATTAAAGTTTCTTTTCTACACTCAGTGGTTGTGAGTGGGGAAAGTATCACCTCTTAGAGGCACCCAGTGGCCAGGGTTAGTTTCCCCAGGTTACTGGGTGGGGGCTTAGGCAGATTGTGTGTTGTATTGTTGAAGAGGAGCCCCAAGCACCCAGACAGGGAACTGTAACTTCGACCTTCAGAGTAAGAGCCAGAGGTGCTGCCAGCTGAGCTAGCCAGGCCGCCTAAACGTATTAACCCCTTTCACCACAAGAGCAAACACCGGGTACTTCTGTGCTTCTCAGCAGCTGGGAAAAAGCCTCTTGGGGGAAATATCTCCTGCCCCACTGCCAAAAGGAGCCCCTTGAGTGGGAACGGTCAGAGGCCCCACCTGCTTTCCAACCACCTTGTGATGCCGGCCGTAGAACGAATGTTGGTCTGTGAGTGGCCTTCAGTGGGGGTTCCACATGGCAGGGAGCAGGCTGGCCGGGTGTCTTTGTGGCTGTCTGCTGGCCACACATAGGCATGGTTCTCCCCTCCTCTTGCCCTGCCCTTGGTTGCTCTGTGGCTTTTAAGCCTTCCCTTGGAGCTGTCAGCACCAGCCGCCTCTGCTCTAGGTGCCCAGAGGTGCTGGGCTCCAGCCTGGGACTCTTCCTCCCTCCTGCCTAGCCCTGACTATGAAGCCTGGCCCTGACACTCCTTCCTTTAAATGCCATGTGGGCAAGAGGAAGAGTGTGGCAGCTGGAGGGTCCAAAGTTGTGGGCATCAGGTGAAGCAGCAAGAAACAACCATATGGTCAACCCACAGGACTCTCTAGCCAGACTGTTAAGTTCTAGGACCCCTACCTATAGCCGCCATCCCATTGAACCAGCTGGACCAAAGACCTATCTCCAGTGGGCATCAGTCACCCAGCAGGAGGGAAAAAACTCACTCTAGTTCACCCTGAGAGAAGGTAGCCAAACACATTGGGCTCCAGGGCTTTGCAGTAAACTAACCTATCTCCAGTAGGTCCCATTGAGAGTTGAACTCAGATTCCAGGATTCAAAGTCCTGAGTGCTGCCCATTACACCATGGGACCTGCTGATAGTTTATTTTCTAGACCCCTGTGACTCTCAGCTGGCTGGTTTTCACTCTGCACGTATTGCTTCCCACCAGAGGCTTCCTCTCACAGGACTCTCTCTCCTCCTCCAGTGACTGTGGTCCTGCACTACCAGATTTGTGCGTCCTGCCCTGAGTCCCTGCATCCCCCTGCTTTGTCTCCATTCCCTGCAGGCTGCAAAAATGTCAGGGGAGGCCACCCCTCCCTTCACTCGGTGCTCCTGCTTATATCAGCCAGCTGCAGCCTCATCTCCTGGAACTCGGGCAACTGTCGCTTGATCCGGTCGTACAGTCACATGCTGACTGGCTCCCCTGCCCGGATGCTCTTGTGGAAATCCCACAGGTGACACTGCAGGACTTGGCACCACTGGTTTCTTTAATGTTGTGGTGTTTCCCCAACTGCCAGAACAAAGCCGCCAACTCACCGACTCGCATCAATCCCCCTGGTTGCCATAGAACCCTCTGCTGCTTTCCCGTTCTGCCAACACCATCAGGCCTCGCCCCCCTGCTCCTTTATCTTGCAAGCTCTGGATGTTCAGCTTCCAATATCCTCTGCCCTGGGTCAGGGAATTGCCCACATTGAGCACACGGTGAGAGCTGCGTGATCCGAACAGTCCATTGGCACCACCCTGCACTGGGCTGTCGACGTGCTCTCCTTCACGGAAATCCGGTCAGTGCGACTCCTGGCCTGTCCCCGCAGAAAGGTGTATCCCCTCTGCGGCTGGTGTGAGCTCGGGTCAGAGGAATAGGAGGCTACCGCCCGCCCTCCACTGGTTCCACTGTGGAGAAACACGTCCTCTAAGCCGACCTCACTACAGACCTGCGCCAGGTAGTGCTCATCATAGAAGAGTTTCCTCTGAGGGTTGGAAAAACAGGACCAGCAGTCCTCAGGCCGGTGCAACAATTTAAATCCCTCACACACCCCTCCCCGACACCAAAAACCATGCAGTCTAGAGGAAGGGAGCCAGTTCCTTCATAGAACTTTCCTTTTACACCTTAACTGGGGACCATACACACTAATATAGCCAGAACCCGTGCCATGGAGCACAAAGCCCCCCAGTAATGCTCTCCCTGGTGGGAGCTCCAGCGCCTTCTGTACTCACACCATGAATGTGAAGAACACGACTCCAACCCAACCCCATCATTCTTCCCTGGCCTGGAGGACCAGAGAGATGGGCCCTTCCACCAATCACCCTCTGCCCATCAAGCTACCCTAGTGTTGTTAATGTGCATTTCCTGAACACCCACCATGGCCAAGCCCAGCTGCTCCTAGCCAATGAACATCAAGCACCTCCTCCTGGGCCCCCAAATCCCTTCCACCTGGCCACTTTCACAGATGCCCCTTCCAGGGTACTGCCCTTGCTCAGCTGCACAGAGGAGTTTTCATCCCCTTTTCCTGCCTGTCACTGCCCAGCAGCCCTCTGGCACCATTCCTGAGGGTCACCCTGCCTCACTCTCTTCCTGCCATATTGGGTCCACCAATAACTCATGTAGGAGAGACAGTTCCCATCCTTCATTGTTAAAGGTCAGGCCAGCCAACTAGGGGCAGATGCCCACAGTATCTTTTCTATTGCAGAGCCCAAGCTCAGGGACTTACCATGGGTGCAGGCACAACTGTGCTCCCAGAAAACAAGCCACCAGTGCACAAAGAAGGATGAGAGGACCTACCAAAGCCTGGGATTGAACCAGGGAACCTTTAGCTCTTCAAGTATCAGAGGGGTAGCCGTGTTAGTCTGGTTCTGTAAAAGCAACAAAGAATCCTGTGGCACCTTATAGACTAACAGACGTTTTGCAGCATGAGCTTTCGTGGGTGAATACCCACTTCTTTGGATGCAACTGAAGAAGTGGGTATTCACCCACGAAAGCTCATGCTGCAAAACGTCTGTTAGTCTATAAGGTGCCACAGGATTCTTTGCTGCTTTAGATCTTCAGTCTAACGCTCTCCCAACTGAGCTACTTTGGCAGCTGTGTTAGAGTATTTTGGCCTGTTGCTTCTCTGCCCGGGAGGTTTTTGCAGCAGTTGCACACAAAAAGGACGTCATTGTGAGCGGCCCATGAAAACAAGACTCGCTTTTCCCTGCCTTGCTCAGCTTCACTTGCTGCCTCACCCCGTTCCTGCCCTAGTGCCCGGGTTGACCTGGTGGTGGAAGGGGACTGGGGGCCAGTGGCGCGGGGAGGAGGTTGAGCTGGACCCTGAGCTAGACTAGACCCTGGCGGTGAGAGTCTGGTCACCACTTGCCGCCCCGCCCTGTTGTCCTGGCTTCCCCCACTGGGTGTCATTTCGGGAGGGAAGTGGGGCTTCTGCCTCCCTTCCCCGATTTTCACACCGCAGAGGAATGCGAACAGGAAAACGAACGGCTGCTCCACACCCCCACCGGAGGAACCCGACGCCCTTAGCTGTGGGGAGTAAGAAGTGGCTGTTGGCTGACAGGGCCTGTCCCCGAGCAGCTGGAACAGCAGCTGCCGCCTCCCCCTCGGCTCCAGGCTGTTGGAAATGCTCATTGCCTGGCTGCATGGGCGGCTGCTGCTCCGTGCTCTGGAGAGCGTCTGTATTGCTCTGTCAACCCCCCCTCTTCACTGAGCCAGTCTGGTAAGGTCCCAAGTGCCCCCTCCGGCCTGGCAGCTGAGAGTCTGTGCAGACATCAGCCCCCCTGCCAGCCCCACAGGCAGCAGCAGCGCCAGCCCCCCAGCACCACAGGGGCACTCAATGTGCTTCCTGTAGGGAAATGGCTCCTTGGCGTCCAGCTGCTAGAGTGAGAGCCAGGGGAGAGCAGTGTCTGGCTCACCGTGGGGGAGAGAAGAGACCTGGTGAGTGCGGTGAGTGCAGATCTCCCTCAGCCTCCCCCGCAAGGCTGGTCAGTTTTATTGTCACTGTGATAGTTGGTGCTTCCCTTCAGGGTCGGCCCTAGAGGGGTCTGTGACAAAGCCCCCCCTTTCCTCCTCAGGCCCTGCCCCCACTCCACCCCTTCCCCCAAGCCCCCACCCCTGTCCCATCTCTTCCCACCCTGCCCCTTCCTGCCCCATTACTCTCCCTCCCCCACCTCTTACTGTCCCTTCTCCTCTCCCAAACCCCTCCAGCCTCTCCTGCACCCCACTGAACAGCTGATCACTGGCAGGTGGGAGGGGCTGAAGGGGAAGAGGAGGAGCTTGTCAGCAAGGCCTGTAGTGGGGGGCGGGAGCTGGCTGCCAGTGGGCGCTGAGCACCTATTTTTCCTCTGTTGGTTCTGCAGCCCCGTAGCTCCCATGGAGTCGCTGACTTGGCTCCTTTCACACTCTAGAGAGAGGAGCAGAACCAGGGCTATGGCTGATCTATGGGGCACCAGGTGAGTGGCAGAGGCTTCAGGTGCTGAGAGTTTGCCTGACCCCTCAGGGACACAGTGTGAGGTGGTGTCCCAGGCATCTCTATGAAAGGAGCAGAACAGGATTTCCTTGGGGTGGGGAGAGGGTGAGAGTGTCTCAGGGGTTGTACAGAGGTATTGCCCGGTGAGACACCTGCTAAAACACAGGCCTCGCTGTGAGCAGGATTTGAACCTGCACAGGGGAACCCCATCGGATGCAAGAAGTGGGGATTCACCCACGAAAGCTCATGCTGCAAAACGTCTGTTAGTCTATAAGGTGCCATAGGATTCTTTGCTGCTTTTACAGATCCAGACTAACACGTCTACCCCTCTGATACTCTGCTTGGTTTGTTTTTCTCATTTGAAATGTCCTTGATCATTTGTCTGGGAAAACTGTTTGGACAAGGCCAAGGAAGAGTCGGAACAATTACAAATCTCCATGGGAGTGAGGGGGTCTCTCAGCGCCGGGGGAGGGTGGAGATTTTCATGGAGGGGAGTTGAGGAGATAAATTAGAGGCTTTTGCTCCAGCAGAGGGAGCGGCTTGGCAGGTTCATTTTTACCAAGTGAACCCCCCCACACACACATACACACACATGTTGCTCCCCTGCTGCTGCTGCCCCAGCTCAAACCCCACTGTCACCCCCAGCATGTGACCTACAGCTTCCTGCTGACAAAGCCCTTATCTATCAGAGACAAAATCCCCTCGTCTGCCCCTTCTCCCAGCTGAGCCCTCCCCCCACAGAGCCCAGGACAACCCCGACCTAGCCATGCCGGGGGGTCGGGCTTAATCTTCAAGGCCGAGCGCAAAACCTTCAGCCGGGCACGTTTCGCTCCCTTCCCACCTCGGCCCAAGCGACAAGGGAGAAATGGAGGAGACACACCGGCTGGAAGACGCTTCCCTCCCACGTCTCTATAGCCTGCTGTGACGTTATTAATATGAACTGGGACCGTAGAGATCATTGTTGCCACCACTGTTATATATGTGCAGCAAACATTGTGCAAAGGTTGGCGTGTGAGGTGTCTAGGACAAGGTTATGATTGGCTGGTGATAATGATGCTGGCTGTATGTGTGCACCATTTTTGTATTTGAAGTTATGAATATGGGCTATGTACTTGTATCTCAAATGTATTTGATTCCCAGTAGCCTCAGTGGTGTCAGCCCCCAACTCCTTCAGGAGTCCACAGCAAAGAGACCCCCCCGCCCCACTGTCCTGGACTCCCTGGGAGGTGCCTCCCACCCCCCAACCCAATGGAGCACCAAGGATTAAAGTGGCAGCATCTAGTGACAGTGGGGTTCAGTGGCTCAGGCCAGACACCTGAGCTGGGGACACGCCCCCATAGCACTGCTCGAGGGCCTGGGCCTGGGGTGTTCACAGCCCCCTCCCCACCCCTCCCTGAGCCCAGCCTGGCTCCTCACCCGGAACAAAGCAGAAGCGTCCGTCGGCCTCGCTGCTGTCTGAGTCCCAGGTGCTGTTGCTGTCCCATGGGGAGCGGGCCAAGCTGCTGGGGCTGGGAGAGGGATCCTCCACCTCCTGCCCTGGGAAGGCTGGAAGGTCCCCACTGACTGGGCAGGGCGATGCCTCCTGCTGGAAATCGGGGCTGGGCTCCTGGGGCCACTGCTGTCCACACAAGCCCCGGAGCCACTCTGCCTGGTTCTGCTCCTGGGCTGGGTCCTGCCTGCCCAGCCGCATCCTGGCCCAGCTCCATTTTGGCCTGGCCGGTGCCTCTCCCACCTCGGCGCCTGCACCGGGAGCAGGTTTCCTCTTCCAGAAGGCTGGGCACCTCCACCTCGTGGCCCGGCCGGGAGCTCCTTCCCCGCCAGCGGGGATGGAGGGGCCGCTCTGCTCCTGGGGAAGAGAGACTGCTGAATTGGAATTATTTTCCAAACTGGACACCATTAAATTAGGCTTGAATAAAGACTGGGAGTGGATGGGTCATTACACAATTAAAGCTATTTCCCCATGTTTATTTGTCCCCCTACTGTTACTCACACCTTCCTGTCAACTGTTGGAAATGGGCCATCCCGATTATGCCTGCAAAAGGTTTTTTTCTCCTGCTGATAATAACTCACCTTAACTGCTCACTCGTTATAGTGTGTATGGCAACACCCATTTTTCATGTTCTCTGTGTATATCTATATATCTTCCTACTGTATTTTCCACTGCATGCATTCGATAAAGTGGATTTTAGCCCACAGCTTATGCTCAAATAAATTTGTTAGTTTCTAAGGTGCCACAAGTACTCCTCTTTCTTTTTGCAGATAAATTAATGGCGGTTAAGTCCATGAATGGCTATTAGGCAGGCTGGGTAAGGAATGGTGTCCCTAACCTCTGTTTGTCAGAGGGTGGAGATGGACGGCAGGAGAGAGATCACTTGAGCATTATCTGTTAGGTTCAGTCCTCTGGGGCACCTGGCATTGGCCACTGTTGGCAGATAGGATATGGGGTTGGATGGACCTTTGGTCTGACCCAGTATGGCCATTCTTATGTTCTTATGAAGGGAGAGGCAGTTACCTATGACAGAGTTTCTGTAGTGTAGTGGTTATCACGTTTGCCTAACACGCAAAGGTCCCTGGTTCAAACCAGGCAGAAACATGCTGGCTTGTTTTTCCCAGCTCCTACTGGCCTGTCCATGCTGTTGTAGGAGCAGCAGTGATTTCTATGCTCAAAAGGTCTGTTATACTTCCCCCGCTCCCACTTTTGTCTCCTCTCCCTCTCTGAATTCCTGTGAAGTGGTTTTCCCCTCCGCGCCTCCTGGAATGCTGGTGGGATGAATGGGCTGGTTGAAGAGCAGAAGAGCTCCCAGGTAGACAAGGTGTCTGGGACGCTAAATAGGCAGCACTCACACACCCAGAGCATGGACACTGCCCAAGGTGGGGTGTGACCAACCAGATGCAGCCAAGTCATCTCTAGTCGCAGGCCATGAGGTGCAGACCCTTAAAAGGGGAAGGGGCCCTGTGCTCAGGAGAGCACTCACAAGCTTGTACCTCCAGTGAATGCCCTTTGCCCGGACCGCCTGGCCAGTGGTTCTCCGTGTTGTATTTCATTGTGACTCAGGAAGACTTACCTTCATCGTACCGTCCATAGCTGCGCTGTGGGACACTTACCTTGCAGAATCCAGACATCTCCAGTGCTGTGCCTGTCCTGGGAGCGTGAGTATGCGAGTGCGAGTGTGACCCCCCCCCAGCTTCTTCTTTTGAGCTTAGCTGTCAGTATAATAAATGTGCTGCTTTCTGCCAAACTCTGTTGGGTCATTAGTTCTCCCTACGCTGACTAGCTGGCCCAATTTTGGGTAACACCTGCGATAACCCCAACCCCTGCATGGCAGAGGGTGGTGAAATGAGCTGAGAAAAAGCCTTGGCATCAGCACGGGAAAGCTAGAGGATCTGGGCCAGTCACCTTTTGAAGCCTTGTGGTTTGGTCTCCTCTGCCCTTGGAGGTTGGCCGGTGGAGGCCGGCTCTTCCTGCTGCCTCCTCTGCGTGACTTGCCAAAGGAGGGAGTGAGGCGGGAATGGGGCAAAAGAGGAAAGTCGAGCTGAGGAAGGCAGGGCAGAAGCTCAGCGCCTCAGTGTGGCTAAGTGGGGTTAGTAGAGCACCACCAGTCGTTCTGCAAAGCCTGGGGAGGTGCGGTTGGCTGCTGGGAGGTAGAATCCTGTGCCTGCCTCTTGGCTTCCCAGGGATGGCTACTTGCAGCTCAGGAGAAGAAGGGCGGTTCTGGGTGAAAGGAAGACAAGCAAAGCTCTGGGAGGAAATTTGGGTGCAGGGTGCAGGCTCTGCGCTGGGGGAGGGGGTTGAGGTGCAGGAGGGGTGGCGCTTACCCCGGGCACTGCAGCTCCCAAAGTGACCGGTACACACAACCCTCTGGCAGCAGCTCCTAGGTGGGCCATGCCAGGGGGTCTCTGTGTGCCGCTGCCTGCAGGCGCTGCCCCCAGAGCTCCCATTGGCTGCAGTTCCTGGCCAATGGGAGCCGCGGAGTTGGTACACGGGGCAGGGGCAGTGCATGGAGACACCTCTCCCCCACCCCAGGGGATGCTGGGACATGCCAGCCATTTCTGGGAGCGGCATGGACGGATGGAGGCAGAGTGGACAGGGAGTCACCTCAGTGCTGCTGGCACATCTCTGCACACCCATGGGGGGAGGGGAGCAGAGGGCCTCCATGTGCTGCCTGGATTAGGGGCAGTGCACAGAGCTGCCTCCCCACCCACCAGTACTGGATTTACCATGGCGCAAGTGGTGCCATGGCGCTGGGCCCATGGTCCAGAGGGTGCCCAGCCTGCTCTTCTCCGCCCCCTGCTCTCTTCTGTGGGGGCAGAAGCTTGATGCAGCCTCTGCCCGCAGCCAGGATCCCCTCCCCGGGTCTATTACAGGAGAGGGTGGGTGGGGTGTTTTGGCCTGCAAGGTGCAGCAGGTCGGACTAGATGATCACACTGGTCCCTTCTGACCTTAAAGGCTCTGAGTCTAAAAGGGAAGTAAAGGGAAAAAAATTAAAAATCAGTAAAACATTTTAATACCAGGATGACTCCACAACCGCTCACTGTATAGTCCTGCCCCTTTCTTCCTCCACTGGGTGTTTAATGACCTGCTGGGATTTGGGACATTGATTCTCTCATTCCATTGCTAAAGTGATACATTGTGAGTGAAATTAAACCAATTCCCAGGGGGGAAAACATCACATCCCTGTATTGGCTGGGAATCAAACCCAGGTCAATTGCTTGGAAAGCAGCTATGCTCACCACTATACCACCAATGCAGCTGGTGAGAGTAGCTCTCTTATGTGCCACTTATGCTTGTCAAGTGACTCACCCACCCCACCCCACACTAAGGAGCTGACCGGAGAAGCTGGAGGCAGCCTGTCAGCTGGGAGCAAAGGCAGGTTCCCAGAGTGACTGACAGATGGGGACATGGGCTCTACATCCCAGCCTGAGGTAGCTCCAACCCCATCTCTGCCCTCGGAGAAGGGAAATTAAAATCAATGACCATAATGGCAGATTTTACCCCAGAAGGAAGGAGACAGCTCCTTTGAAAGCACATTTTGGGTTGGTTCCTGCTACGGACACATGGCTTTGTTGCGGATGATGCCAATCCTTGGGGCTCTGCCCGGAGAAGGAGCCATTCAGGCTGTCACTCAAGTGAAGAAGGGAGATGATTTTTTTGACAGGGACGGCTGCCTCGTCTTACGGGTGTTGGTCTGTCACCTTCTAATCTAGTGGGTGCTTGGTACATGCAGGCAGCCCCTGCTCCGGGGTCTCTCCCGAGGAAATAAAGTTTCTACACACAATCCCAAAGCCTTTCACTGAAAGGAGGGAAAGGAAATGGCCACAAGAGGGAGCGAGGACATAAGGAATGTAACACAACCCCGTTCTTAGGGGTAATCCGTTATTTTTTGTAAAGAGCCAAAATTTTTGCTCAGGGTCTAGTCAAGGTCCAGACTGCAGTGTAAATAATAATAAAAAATAACAATAATAAAAATATTTTGGGGTCCATTCAAGAGCGATTTGGCCCACTGTCTGCCTATTGATTACCCCACATTGACTCGGAGGTGATTTATCTCCACTCTCTTGGATTTGAAGAGCTGGTTAGTTTTCCCCTGGGTATCCCACCAGGCTGAACATGCCATGCTATCGATGGTGACACTAGGATTGAAGGATGATATCGTATTATAAAAAACTGTAAATAAAGATGTGGTCTGAACGTGAGCGTCCTGTAATGAGAAGCTGGTTCCCCCAGTTCAGTTCCGAATGCTCTGCTAGAAACGCCCCTGGAACCCCGGCACTCCCCAGCAGAAGTGAAAGGAGAAACCCTCACTCTCGGTTTCCTCCCCCCCTCCTCCTCCTGTCCCCCATCCCGCTCAGAAGTGTCCATCGTGGTTGTCGGATTGGCAGTGGGGTCACCCCCAAGTATCGCATCCATCTCCCTGTAAAAACGGCAGGTCGTGGGGGCAGCACCGGAGCAGCGGTTTCCCTCGCGGGCTTTGTAATAGGCACTCTGCAGCTCCTTTACTTTAACCCTGCACTGCAGCGCATCCCAGTCATGGCCCCTTTCCAGGATGGCCTTTGATACCTGCCCAAAGGTATCGTAATTCCTACGGCTGGAGCGCAGCTGGGACTGCACAGCTTCCTCCCCCCAAACACTAATGAGGTCCAGCAACTCGCCATTGCCCCATGCTGGGGCTCGTTTGCCGTGTGGAGGCATGGTCACCTGGAAAGATTCACTGATTGCACTCCACACCTGGCTGAGCAAACAGGAAGGGATTTTTAAAATTCCCGGGGCATTTAAAGGGCGGGTCACCTGAGGCCAGGGCAGTAGAGTGCAAACTGATGAGCAGAGTGGCTGAACAGGAATTCTGGGATATCTCCTAATACCCTGGAGGCCAATAACAGCGCTGGTGTGTGGCCACACCTGACGAGCAGCGCTGCATCACCAGTGCTGCACTCGCTACACCCCAAGGCTTTGGCTACACTTGCACTTCAAAGCGCTGCCGTGTAGTCAAAGCGCCAGCGCTGGGAGAAAACTCTCCCAGTGCTGTCCGTACTCCACCTCCCTGTGGGGAATAACGTACAGCGCTGGGAGCTCCTTTTCTATTCCCAGACCACAGGGGTTTAAAAAATGGGGTTTGATTAAACTTTATATACACATGTAGACACCACAGCTTGCACACCCACCAACATAACTTCCCCCCACTGACATAGCTACCACCTCTCGGGGAGATGGGTTAACTACACGGACGGGACAGCTCTCTCCCCTCCGCTTGGAGCAGCTTCATTATTTATGAATAGGTGGGAAATAACCTCCTGAATGGACAGGAACCAATGTATCAAATATTGCTGTGTCTGCATTCAATATGGGTAACTGGTCATATTGGGCTGGATTAGTAGGAGCGTTGCCAGCAGATCGAGGGAAGTGATTATTCCCCTCTAGTCAGCACTGGTGAGGCCACATCTGGAGCATTGCGTCCAGTTTTCACCCCCCGCCCCCCACTACAGAAACAAATTGGAGAGAGTCTAGGGGAGGGCAACAAAAATGATGAGAGGGCAGGGGACTGACGAGGAGAGGCTGAGGGCAGGGCCGCCCAGAGGGAGGGCAGCGGGGGCAATTTGCCCCAGGCCCTGCAGGGCCCCCAGGAGAATACAGGATTCTATAGTATTGCAACTTTTTTTTATGGAAGGGGCCCCTGAAATTGTTTTGCCCCAGGCCTCCTGAATCCTGTGGGTGGCCCCTGCCCAGACCGTGGTGCTGTCCCCCCCCCCTCATTCTGCTCCCTCCGAGGCCCCACCTGTGCTCCGCCCTCACTCCCATTTGGCCACTTCCCACCCCTGCTCTTTGGCTGAGGCCTGCTGGTCCACCTTTCGCTCGCTCCTCTCCTCCCCCAGGGCCTCCTCGCGTCTCTTCACCCCCTACCCCAAGGTCTGCCTGCTGCCCCCCCCTCTCTGCCCCCTCCCCTGAGACCCACCCTGCCCATTGCCCACACCTCTCTGTCCCCTCCCCTGAGACCTGCCCTGCCCAACGCCCCCCCCGCTCTGCCCTCCCTGAGACCCACCCTGCCCATCGCCCACACGTCTCTGCCCCTCCCCTGAGACCTGCCCTGCCCACACCTCGCTGCCCCTTCCCTGAGACCCACCCTGTCCACCTCTTTCTTTGGAATAAAAAGCTGAGTTTACTCCAGGGTGAGGAAAGAAAGGAGACACCAACCCCCTGGCAAAGCTCAGTGCCCCAGAGAAAACCTGCCCCCTGCTATCGCAATCACTGAGGTACTGGGGATATGACGGGAAAGGAACTGTCTGAATGATCAGGGCAGAGAATGGACAACAAGCTACAGCAACATCATTAACCACAAACGCACTCTCCTCATGCTCCAGCCAGAAGGGAACAGAGCAGGAATTCTTGCAGTTCAGCCATGGACACACTTACACAAGGGCACAGCAGTGGGTGTGTTGTGGAAGCTGGTCTGAGGAAACAACTGGAATTGATCACTCAGTGAGAACAGAACTAGAGTGCAGTGAGAACCACATATCCAGCAAGTAATTGTGGCCAAGTGGTTAAGGCAATAGACTAGAAATCCATCGGTGTTTCCCTGCACAGGTGCAAATCCTGCAACTACAAAGGATGTTGCGGTTCTTTAGTTTCAATGGAGCTGGGTCTTGTCTCACTCTTAAGCTATGTCTACATAAAAGAGTAACATGGCTTTAGTTAAGGTGTTTTAATTGAACAGCTGTTGCATGTCCACCCTATGCCCCTGTGTCACCAGAGCACATCCATGCTAGCATCTCTTGGATTGCCACAAAGAGCAGTGCACTGTGGGTAGCTATCCCACTGTGCAGCTGGCTGCAGGGTGCTTTGGGAAGGGTTTGCAATGCCTCACGGGCTGGTACAGCATCACATGATGCAGGTTTCTATCCCATTGTTCCATGGGCATCTTACTAGATTGCCAGCTGCTTTTCAACTGCAATGTGCGTGGTGGGGTAGAGAGCATGTGTGTGGGGGGGAGAGACAGTGTGTGCGTTGCGGAAGAGTGAGTGTGTCGCACACTGTCTCTAAGCTCAGACAGCTGCTGGAAGCAACCAGTCCTGAGGCAGGGGGAGGGGGACAGCCCCGACATCAGCCCCCCTTCTCTCACTGGCTCAGCTCAGCACAGCACTCTCTGTCACACACACACGTACACACTGCTGCCTGATTAGCTCTGTGTCAGGGGGGCTGGAACAGGGGGTTTAGAGGGCCATGGCCCCACCACTCTTTACTGGCTGTTAGGACAAATGATGTCGGGGGGAGGGTGCAGTCTTGGGGAAGAGGCATCTGTGGGTGTGGCCTCGGGGGGAGAGGTGGTGTGAGTGGGGGTCCTTAGGGAAGGGGTGTCATGGGGGTGCCACAGTTCAGACAATGGTGCCCCCCCCACTGTAAGGAAGCTTCTGCCGCCCCTGCTCTGTGTTCGCAGAGCGGGAGAGAGCAGCATCCACAGCAGTGATTTGCTGCCTGGGGCTCTGGCAGGGGGGTTTGGGAGGTGATTTAAAGGGCCCAGGGCTCCAGCCGCTGCAGGGAGCCCTGGGCCCTTTAAATCACCAGCCTGGGGAAGCCGGGCCGGTCTGGCATAACATACCGGCTCTTGCCGGTACCCCATACCGGAACATACTGGCTTACTTTCACCTCCAGAAGGTCCTCACATGGATCAATAACTGGTTAAAAGACAAGAAACAAAGGGTAGGAATAAACGGTCAGTTTTCAGGATGGAAACAGGTAACTAGTGGTGTCTGTACTGGGGCCAGTACTAGTCAACATATTCATAAACAACCTGCTAAACAGTGAGCTGACAAAATTTGCAGATGATCCAAAACTACCGGCTTGCTGCCTAGAACGAACGCTCCTTGAATGGGGTGATCCACAGGGAATCATAGAATCATAGAACTTAAGATCAGAAGGGACCATTATGATCATCTAGTCTGACCTCCCGCAAGATGCAGGCCACAAAAGCTGACCCACCCACTCCTGAAATAATTCTCTCCCTTGACTCAGCTGTTGAAGTCCCCAAATTCTGATTTAAAGACTTCAAGTAGCAGATAATCCTCCAGCAAGCGACCCCTGCCCCATGCTGCGGAGGAAGGCGAAAAACCTCCAGGGTCTCTGCCAATCTACCCTGGAGGAAAATTCCTTCCCGACCCCAAATATGGCGATCAGCTGAACCCGAGCATGCGGGCAAGTCTCTCCAGCCAGACACTCAGGAAAAAGACTTTCAATATCCCAACATTGACCCTTGGTACTAATTACCAGTGGTTGCACGTTATTGACCTATTGACTAAATCACGTTCTCCTATCAAACCATTCCCTTCATAAACTTATCAAGCTTAATCTTAAAGCCAGAGAGGTCCTTCGCCCCCACTGTTTCCCTCGGTAGGCTGTTCCAGAATTTCACTCCCCTGATGGTTAGAAACCTTCGTCTAATTTCAAGCCTAAACTTCCCGACTGCCAATTTATATCCATTTGTTCTTGAGGGAGTAGCTCAAACCTCCAAAGTGCCTGGCCTGGGGCAGGACATTAGCCCAGCAAGGGAGGGGTGTGGCAGTGACATCACAAAGGCCTTTTGCAGGACCTCAGACTATTGGTCCAAGGTGGTGGGGAGGTGGTGACCTCACAGAGAGATGCTGACATCAGCCAGGCAGGACAGGGGCGAGGGGCCAGGGAAACCTCAGAGACCCCTGTGGCTTTGCTTCATCAAGTCTCCCTCTCCAGGTCTCTCTTTGAGGACTGAGAGAGTATTCGGGTTCATGTACATGAGCGCCAGGAGGAACCTCTTTCTCCTTCCCTTTTAGTGATTTTATTAGAAAACAGACGTCCCTGTTTGGAGGGTAAGAGTCTCCTCGAGGTTTGAAACCTGTTCAGTCTGATCCAGTTGAAATCTAGGCATGGAAAACAGTTGAATTCTAGGCAAGGAAGAAGAATTTTATTCCACACCTGGATTTTGTCCCTTAGAATCACTGGGGACATTAGGGTTTGTCCATTTTGTTTCACCTTTTCCTCAATCCATCTCTCCCTCCTTTCTCTTCTTCTCTTGCTTCTTTTGTCCTTTCACCTGTTCCCCTCCCAGCACCAGGAGCGTGTGTGTGTTGAGGGGGAGTGCTCTGCAGCTCCCACTGTGGGAGGTCCACCCAAAAATGTGGGGCTGAAATAGTGCTCGGGCAGTGATCCCCACCGGTGACCTGGGCCATCCTTTGGGCTCTCTGGTGAAAACCCTCAGCCTCCCGTCCTCAGTCTCTACCCTGATTGGCTGAGCAGGGGGTTGTTGACAGGGAAGAGACTCAGGTCCTTGTTGTTCTCTTTTAAGACCAAGTAAATAAGTCAGAACCAGTTCTATGTTTGATTAATTTTGCTGCTTCTCTGCATTAATTGTCTCTGAGCAGTTCATGATTCCCTTTAAGATTGCAGTGCTCCTCAAATACTTGCTGAATAATTACTGTGCACTGTTGTTGGTCTGGAGCTCACCTGAGAGCACTTTATTCAGGTCATTCAATGTCTGAAATTCAAGATCTGATGGTTAGTTTGAAAATCAGGGCTCTTGGGTCCTATTCCCAACTCTGCCACTGACTGGCTGTGTGACCTAAGACAAGTCAATTCTCCTTTCTCAGCCTTAGCTTCTCCCTCTTTCAAGTAGGGATAATAATGATCCGCTCCTAACTACGTCACGGTGGGTCGAGGATGGGGATCCATTGGAGCGTCACTAGGAGTAGTGCATAATATGAGGTGTTCTATCACGTTTACTCGATCAGATTATGACATAATAGAATAGCTGAAATAGTCTATTTGATTTGTATTTTTTTGTTTTGAAATTGTTAAGAGCAGCAACTACTTAGCTCAGACTGAAGTATCTTATCTCATGTTTGTGATCTAAGTGTCTCCTCTTTGTGTCACGCGAGACAATTTAACACACTCTGACAAACAGGAGATGCTTTTGTTTTGCAACAAAATATTTTGCTAAGAACTTTCATCCCACTTGTTTTGATTTTGAGAAACAAACTGGTTTAGTCTGAAGGGGATTTTCTGACAGAAATGGTTTCAATGAAATTTCCCCACCATCTCGATTCCTGGGCTCTATCCCTGCCTCTGGGGGGTTTTGCTGTTTGTTAGAACAGGAGTCAGGACTGGTGGCTTCTCTCTCTGGCTCTGCCACCGCCTTGCTGTGTAGGCCCTTGGGTAGGTCACTTCCCTTCTCTGTACCTCAGACTCCTCCCCATCTGTCCAATGGAAACAGGGACAATTCTCGAACTCTGGGCGGTCGTGAGCCTGAGTGAGATAAGGGACGTTAAAGCCCTCTGTGAAGGAGAAAGGGGAGTTTCTCGGTGTTTAGCACCAAGGAATTCTAAAGTTTGCTAAAATGTCTAGTCTGTGGAAACAAGAAATGGTCAGAGCCAAACTTTTTAACCATTGCGTTTTTTAAAGCTCATTCAGGGATGTGAGTCCCTGTCTCTTAGGTACCTGGCGTTCTTTGCCAGCAGGAGAGAAGAGGTTCCTGCCTCTGTTTTTGTGGCCTTAACAAACCAGGCGTTGTGCCCCAGTTCTCGTCTGAGATCCCTGAAAAAGAACATCTTCCTCTCCATGAACAAGACAGGACCTATATTTAAAAGGGGAACAAAGAGACCCCTGGGACTTACAGACTAGCTAGCCTCACTTCCATAGCTGGGGAGATACTGGAATACATTCTTAAACAATCACTTTGTCAGCAGCACCTACAGGATACTTTGGTTCTTAGGACAAGTGAGCATGGATTTGTCAAGAACAAATCATTCCAAACCAATCCGCTTTCCTTCTTCGGCAGGGTTCCGGGCCTAGTGGAGGTGGGTAAACAGGAGATGGGATCTATCTCGGTGTTACTAAGGCTTTTGACACAGTCCCGTAGGACATTCTCACAAGCAAAGGGGGGAAATGCGGTCTAGATGCAATCAGTGTCATGTGGGTGCAGAGCTGGTTGAAAGCCCAGACTCCAAGAGCCCTTTTCTATGTCTGGCTGTCCAACGGAGAGGGTGCACCTAGTGGGTCCGGCAGGGATCGGTCCGGGGTCCGGTACTATTCAATATTTTCATGAATGATTTGGAAGATGGAGTGGAGAGCATGCTGCTAAAATGTGCAACTGACACCAAGCACTTTGGAGCACAGGACTGGAATTCAAAACGCCCTTAACAAATTGGAGAATTGGTCTTCTTGAGCCACACTCCATGGCTGGGCCCCTCTCTCTAGACTGGGCTGAAGTGAAACCCCAGAGCCAAACCCTCCCCCTCCTGGGCCGTGCGCTCCGCCCTGGAATGGTCAGATGCTGCTTAGCGCTGTCAGAGCAGCTTTGGCTGGGGGATTCTCCCAGCACTTTCCACTAGCGGGAAGGAGGAGGAGGAGGGGGGGGGGAAGGGAAAAGCCAGGCAGAGCGGAGAGGATGGCGGGAGGGTCACAGTGGAGGGGGGGGCACTGCGGGGGCAGGTTGGGGGCGGGGGTGGAGGCCGCTGCCCGGTGCACCCCGCCCGGCTCCCCCGTGGGATTCGAATCCCAACGGCCGCCGCGTGCCCGGGGGGGGGTAGCGAAGCCTCGGGGCGAGGGAACCGGGGCCTTCCCCCATGCGCTCTCTGTCCCGCGAGTCTCTGTCCCGCGCTCTCTCCGCCAATCAGGGAGCGGGGAGGGGCGCGGCGAAGTGACGGCCCCTCCTCCCATAGAGGCTGCGAGAGAGAGAGAGAGAGAGAACTACGCTTCCCAGTGTGCACCGGGAGGGGGCGCGTTGCCTGAGCAACTGTCTGTCACTTCCGCTCTGAGACGAGCCAGGAACTACAACTCCCAGCCTGCCCCGGGGCGCCTCCGTCCTCTCCAGCCCAGGTGAGGGCGGGTCCCTGGGTCAACCGCCCGCCCCCCCTCCCCCACAACTCCTCATCCCCGCCCCGCCCCCAGAGAGCCCCGGCCCCGCCCCCCTCCGGCTCCTGACCAGAACTCCTGTGTCCCAGCGCCCCCCCTGCTTCTCCCTTGGTCTCCTCTCTCCCGACTCAGGGGCAGGGGGGGCTGTTGGATGGAGCCATATGGGAATACGGGGGAGGGGCAGGGCTGGGAGCCAGGACTCCTGGGTTCTCCCCCAGCTCTGGGAGGGGAGTGGGGTGAGGAGAGGAGAGTAGAGTGGGGGAGGGGCTGGGGTGCCTGCTGCCCTCGGGGTGACCAGCAGAGCCCCCCCTGCAGATTGTTACCCCAACCATGCACTTGGGGTGCTGGTGCCTGGAGCCGCCCCTGGTTCCAGCCCCTCTGCCCAGGCAGCTCCCCCAGCCCGACACACACACCCAGCCCATGCACCCGCCCCACCCCAGGGCTCCTCAGCCCAGAGGGGAGCCCCCTGGCTGAGTGGGGAATCAGAACCCCCTGAAATTACCCTGGGACCAGCATGATCTGCCTCCGCCCTGCACTGCTCCCCATGTATTCGGAGTGAGTCAGTTTCCCTGTCCCAACATGTGTCCTGCCCTGTGTCTCTTCTCCTCCCCAGTTCCCTCCAAACCACCCCATTTCCCCTGCACCCCGGGCTGGGTCTCTGCCAACCCCCCTTCTCCCCTCCTGCCCCCAATAGCTCCCTGCCCCTACAGGTCTATAGGGCTGGATCCCTCCCTTCCCCCTTCTCCCCTCATTTCCTGCCTCTGGGGGTCTAAGGAGATGGGTGTCTCCTCTGCCATCCCCTCTCCTGCCCCCCCATATCCCGCTGCCTCTAGGGGTCTATGGGGCTGGGTCTCTCCCCCCTCCATCTCCTCCCCTGCCCGCAATATCCCTCTGGGGCTCTGTGGGGCTGGGGCTCTCTCCCTGCCCCTGTGCTCCCCCCTGCACACGATGTCCTGGGAGTGACTCACATTCCCTGGACCAACATTTCACACACCCCACCCGACATGTCTCCCTCCACCCCACCCCATTTCCCCTGCACCCCGGGCTGGGTCTCTGCCAATCCCCCTTCTCCCCTCCTGACCCCAATATCTCCCTGCCCCTGCAGGTCTATGGGGCTGGGTCTCTGCCAACCCCCCTTCTCCCTCCCTTCCTGCTCTGGGGGGTCTAAGGAGATGGAGGTCCTCTGGCTCATCCCTTCTTCCTACCCCCCATATCCCTGCTAGGGGTCTATGGGGCTGGGTCTCGCCACCCTACATCCCCTCCCCTGCCCCCAATATCCCTCTGGGGCTCTGTGGGGCTGGGGCTCTCTCCCTGCCCCTGTGCTCCCCCCGGCACAACATGTCCTGGGAGTGACTCAGGTTCCCTGGGCCAACATTTCACACCCCACCCCCACCCGACATGTCTCCCTCCACCCCACCCCATTTCCCCTGCACCCCTGGCTGGGTCTCTGCCAATCCCCCTTCTCCCATCCTGTCCCCAATATCTCCCTGCCCCTGCAGGTCTATGGGGCTGGGTCTCTCCCTCCCCCCTTCTCCCCCCATCCCCTCCTCCCTTCCCGCAATATCTCCCTGCCCCTGCAGGTCTATGGGGCTGGGTCTCTCCCTCCCCCCTTCTCCCCCCATCCCCTCCTCCCTTCCCGCAATATCTCCCTGTCCCTGCAGGTCTATGGGGCTGGGTCTCTCCCTCCCCCCGTCTCCCCCCCTACCCTCCTCCCGTCCCGCAATGTCTCCCGGCCCCAGTCTGTCGATGGGGCTGGGTCTCTCCCTGAAGCCCCGCCCCCAGCGCGGGGCTCACAGACAATCCCCGCCCGGCGGCTGTGACGTGCGCTGCGGCTGTGACGTGCGCTGACGGGCTCACTCCCCGCAGGCGACTCATTCACTGGAGACCAGAACGACAGAAGGTGTCACGTGTCCATGGGCGGGGCTATGCAGATGAGCAGTGTCTGGCGGCAGGACGGGGAGCAGCGAGAGGAACCGAAGGAGCCCGGCGGAGAGAATTCTCTGCGTGTGGACAGAATCCGGTGTGGGGAGTTCGTGCTGTGGGTGCCTGCGCCGGAGTCACTTCGGGGCAGTGATTGCCACTGAGCTGCATAGTGACCAAAGGCGTGTGAATGGGGTGTGGTGCCTGGCGGGGAGCAGCTCATGGTGATAACGAAAAGGTGGGAGCAGCAGATCCTGTCCTAGCAGGGGGCAGGGTGGGGTTTCTTTGCAACCATGAGTGGGATTGTTGTGGGTGCAATTTGACTCCCCCTTCTGTGGTGGGCGGGGCTTCTACTGTCTGCCTTGGGGAGGGAGGAGTCCATGATGTCACAGCCCATGGTGGAGGGGAGTTTGAATCATGTTTCTGAAGTGGGAGAGCAACTTCCCCGGCTCCCACTCACTCTCCACTAGGGGGCGGGGCTGGGATCTCTAGGGAGGGGAGCACAAGAAAAAACAGTCTCCCCTATGGAACCCAGGAGTCCTGGCTTCCAGTCCCCCTGCTCTAGACCCCCTCCACTCCCAGGACCAGGGGTAGAACCCAGGGGTCCTGCTGCCCAGCCCCCTCCCTGCTCTGACCACTCAACCCCACTCCCCTCCCAGGGTGGTGCAGGGGTCACTGGGTCTGTGTCCCAGCTCTGCTAAGGGCCGTGACTGATTTTCCCAAAGTGCTTCCTTTTGAATCCAGCACATCTGCCCCCCCCCCCGCCCGGTCGCTGCCCACCCCCGTGCGGGGGCACCAGCACTGTGCCGGGTCGTGATGGGAAATTGTCCAAGCTGGCCCAGGAGAGACGTGTGTGTCCCTGCTGCCCCCTGCTGGTGGGGCTGAGCCCCACTCTGTGTGTGTGTGTGTTGGCGGCTTTGCAGAATTTTGTATCCTGCAGCAAGTGACACACACACATATTGACGCACAAAGACACTCACACAATCCCAAGAACACTCACACACAACACACCCAGAGGGACATGCTAGCCCAACCCCCAAAGAGAGAAACAATCACACCTCCAGCCACACACACCAGAATATTCACAATCATGCTCAGAGACACAACTGCACGCAGTTCACTCTCACTGCTCCCAACACAAGGACCTCCTGCCCCATGCAGCCTGCGCCGAGGCCTGTGGAACTCACTGTCACTGGAGTCCCCCCAAGCACACATCCTCTCCCCCTCGTGCTGGATCATCTGCTTGGCCCCCTGCCCCCTCTCGGGGTGCGCTGTGCGGCGTGGCTCGGGACTGTGCAACAGCACAGCACCAGGCAACACAGAACGGACACCACACGCCCTGCCCCACCTCACCTGAGCTGCTCTCCAGGTGCATCGGAGCCCAGCACCCCGCACCTGGGCCCTCCTGCCCCACCGGGGGTGAGCTGCAGCCCCTGCCACACTCCAGAGGGGAGAAGGGTCAGGGCAGCCAGCCCTTGTAAGATGGAAATCACCACCGGGTCGACGGTATGGGGCTGTGACATATAGAGAAACGGTTGTTGCGCAGAAAGAGGGCAGCAGAGCACATGCGCACACACACAGCTACCCGCTGAGAGCGGACCTTTCCAGGAGGCCAGTGGAGCATGTACCGTGGTGACAGAGAGCTAGGCTCCTAGGGGTCTGTTTCCGGGCAGAGAGACTGGTTCCTGACCTAGAGGTCTATCAGCAGGGCAGCGGACCCACACACAAACCCACCAGGGAGTGCCTTTCTTAGCGGGTGCCGAATACCCCCACTGCCCAGGGTGGTGGCAAAGGAGCAGCACAGGACTCTGGGCCATGTCACAACCGACCCCAGCCTGGCTCCCACCATTTGGCCGAGTTGGGTAGCTGCCAGAGGATTGCACAGAGAGTCAGAGCCAGGAGAAAGAGCAGAGTCCTAAGCTCCACCCCCCGACACACCTCTAACCACTGGGCCACTCCCCTCCAGGGCTGGAGATAGAACCCAGGAATTCTGACCACCAACCCCCACTCCCGCTCCTGACCTGCAGACCCCTCCCTTTTAGATTTTGGTCCCGCTGCCTCTTCTATCCACCCAGCCCCACCTGTCATCCCTTTGCTGCAGGTTTTGGGGTGTCTCTGCTGTCGCTCCCCCAGTGCAGCCCAAGGCTTTCCTCCCCAGCCACACATCCTCACCCCACTCATGCTGGATCATCTGCTTGGCCCCCCTGCCCCTCTCCCGGGGCGCTGTCTTGGCGTGGCTGGGGGATTGTGCACTATTGCCTGGAGCAGCACAGAGCGGACACCATGCTGCCCCACCTCACCTGAGCTGCTCTCCAGGTGCACTTGAACCCAGCACCCAGCACCTTGGCACTCCTGCCCCCCCAGGGTGAGCTGCAACCCTGCCACCTCTTGAGAGGGAGAAAGAGGTCAGGCCAGCTGCTCACTGTGAGATGGGGGAAATCACCACCGGGAGTGTGTTGTAGGGCTGTGACATATAGAAGAAGGCAATTTTATTTGCGCTTGACAGAGGCAGCAAACACACACACACACACCACACACTTGCAAACATGCTGGCTGCATGCATGAATCCAGCCACACAAACACACACACACTTGCTAATATACACAAACACCACTTTAAATCAGCCAACATCAACACAACTGCTAACAGATGCAAACACATGCACAAATCCAGCCACATGAACACACCTTTCTCTGCCTTTCACGTTCTTTCTCTCTCTCTCTCTCTCTCTCTCTCTCACTCTCACTGGGTTATTTTTCACTCGCTCTTTTTCCTCTCTCCTTCCAAGCCAAGTGTGTTCTCCTCGCACACAGATTTTGACAGGTTTTCCTCCTGATCAGCAAGTGGATTAAGCACGTCTTCAGTGGGGGCTTGGCATGGCAGGGAGCAGGCTGGCTGGGTGTCTTTGTGGCCGTCTGGTGGCCATGCATAGGCATGGTCCTGCCCTCCTCTGGCCCTGCCCTCAGTTGCTCTGTAGCTTTTAAGCCTTCACTTGGAGCTGTCAGCACCAGCCGCCTCTGCTCTAGGTGCCCAGAGGAGGAGAGGTGTTGCTGGGTCACTTTTACAGATGGCCTCTTCCCTGGTACTGCCCTTGCTCAGCTGCGCAGAGGCGCTTCCATCCCCAATCCCTGCCTGTCACTGCCCAGCAGCCCCTCTGCTTTCATTCTGCCTCACTCTCTTCCTGCCATGTTGGGAAGACAGCTCCCATCTCTTCTTGTTAAAGTCAGGTGGGCCAACTGAGCAGAAGTCCATTCTGCCGCCATTTTCCCTACTGCAGAGCCCAAGCTCAGGGGACTCACCTTGGGTACAGGCACTGCAATAGCAAAGCAGGCACCCACTGCACAAGACCAAAAGAAAGGACCTGCCAAAGCCTGGGATTGAACCAGGGGCCTTTAGATCTTCAATTCGCGCTCTTACTTCAGGCTACTTCAGCAGCTGTATGGAAGTATTTTGGCCTGTTTAGCTACTCTGTCTGGGATTTTTGTCAGCAGTTGCACACAAAAGGACAGGAAGACAGGCAGCATCCACCCTCACCGGAGAGCCCAGCACCATAGCTGTGGGAGTAAAGAAGTGACTGTTGGCTGACAGGGCTGTCCCGAGAGCTGGAACAGCAGCTGCCGCCTCCCCTCGGCTCCAGGCTGTGGAAATGCTCGACTGCCTGGCGCATGGGCGGCTGCTCCGTGCTCTGGAGAGCGTCTCTGTATTGCTCTGTCGCCCCCGTCTTCACTGAGCCGGTCTGGTAGAGTCCCAGTGCCCCCTCGGCCTGGCAGCTGAGAGTCTGTGCAGACATCAGCCCCCTACCAGCCACAGGCAGCAGCAGCCTCAGCCCCAGCACCACAGGGCACTCAGTACACTTCCTGTGGGAAATGAAGCAGCGTCCAGCTGCTAGAGTGAGAGCCAGGGAAACGAGTCCTGGCTCACCATTAAGGGAGAGAGAGACCTGGTGGGTGCTGGATCTCCTCAGCCTCCCCACCAAGGCTGGTCACTTCTATTGTCACTGTGATGATCAGTGCTGCTTCCCTTCAGACGCCGGACCTAGAGGGTCTGTGGCCAAAGCCCCCTTTCTCCCCAGGCCCTTCCCACTCCACCCCTTCCCAAGCCCCCACCCCCAATCCCATCTCTTCCAGTCCTGCACCTTCTCAGTTCCCATTCTCTCCCTCCCACCTCTTCCTCTCCCTGCCCTCCCTCCCTCGCCCAGCGCTCCTGGGACCCCACTGGAAACAGCTGGTCACTGGCAAGTGAGGCGCTGAAGGGGAAGAGAAAGCATTTTTGTCAGCAAGGCTTCAGGCACTGAGAGCTTCTGCTCTGACTCCCAGGGACACAGTGTGAGGGGCGTGTCCTGGTGGACTTTGGGTGAAAGGAGCAGAACAGGATTTATCGGGGTGAGGAGAATTGAGAGTGTCTCAGTTGTATGCAGAGGTATTGCCCGGGTGAGGGACTGGCTAAAACACAGGCTTTCCCTGGCTGTGAGCAGGATTTGAACCTGCGCAGGCGAAACCCTGGCTGGATTTCAACTCCAACGCCTTAACCACTGCCATCACAGCCCCGGAGTACAAAACTGCCCCAATGCCAGAGAAACTGGTGCAAAGAATCACAATGCCCAGGTGTGAAGTCATCTGAACTATGATTTCTTACGCAACCTGGCTCCGTGCAAAGCACAGGGGGATTTGGGGGTTTATTCTCTTTGCTTAGCTACAGCAGTCAAGCCATGCTCCAATAACACGCCTGTTAGCTCATAAGGTGCCACAGGACTCTTTTGCTGCTTTTACAGATCCAGACTACACTTTCGGCCCTCTGATACTCCTAGTGACACTCTCCAATGGATCTCTCTGGCCTCCACCCACCATGAGGTAAGGTAGGAGCGGATCATCATTATCCCTACTTTGAAAGAGGAGAGGCTAAGGCTGAGAAAGGAGAATTACCACTTGTCTTAGGTCACACAGCCAGCCAGTGGGTAGAGTTGGGAATAGGACCCAAGAGCCCTTGATTTTCAAACTAACCATCAGACCTTTGAATTTCACACATTGAATGACTCTGAATAAAAGTGCTCTGAATGAGCTCCAGACCAACAACACAGTGCACAGTAATTATCTGGAGCAAGCATTTGAGGAGGGAACTGCAATGTTAGAGAGAGAATCATAAACTGCTCAGAGACCATTAATGAAGAGAAGAAGCAGCAAAATTTGTCAAACGTGATGACTGGTTCTGACTTATTTCTTGGTCTTAAAAGAGAACAAGGACCTGGAGTCTCCTCCCTGTCAATAACCCCCTCTGCTCAGCCAAATCAGGCAGTAGAGACTGAGGACGTGGGAGGCTGAGGGCTCTCACCAGAGAGCCCAAAGGATGGCCCAGGTCACTGGTGGGGTTCACTGCCCGAGCACTATTTCAGCCCCATTACTTGGGTGGACTCCACAGTGGAGCTGCAGAGCACTCCCTGCAACACACACACACACACCGCGCCTGGTGAAAGGAGGTGAACAGGGGGTGAAAGGGACAAAAGAAGCAAGAGACAAAGAGAAAGGAGGAAGGGATGGATGGAGGAAAGGTGAAACAAAAAGGATAAAACTCCTAATGACCACAGTGATTCTAAGTGGGACAAAAATCCCAGGTGCTAAATAAAATTCTGCCTCCTTAAGTTCGGTGTTTTCCATGCCTAGAATTCAACTGTCACCAGGATGGATCGACTGAACAGGTTTCAAACCTCGAGGAGGCTCTTACCTTCTAAACTGGGACGCCTGTTTTCAGTAAAAATCACTAAAAGTGGAAGGAGAAAAGTCTTAAAGAGGTTCCTCCTGGCGCTCACGTCCGCGGAACTCCGAATACTCTCTCAGTCCTCAAAGAGAGACCTGGAGAAGGAGACTTGGCTGAAGCAAAGCCACAGGGTCTCTGAGGCTCTGGCCCCTCGCCCTGTCCTGCCTGGCTGATGTCAGCATCTCTCTGTGAGGTCACCACCTCCCCACCACCTTTGACCAATAGTCTGAGGTCCTGCAAAGGCCTTTGTGATGTCACTGCCACACCTCCCTTGCTGTGCTAATGTCCTGCCCCTGGCCAGGCACTTTGCAGGTTTGAGCTACCTGTGGATCACCCCACTCAAGGAGCATTCGTTCTAGGCAGCAAGCCGGCTAGACAGGAAAACATCAGACGCTGCTCCCAATGCTACACTCAGTTTTTCAGAAATTAGTCGACTTGATGGCCAGAAGAGACCATTAGAGCATCTAATCTGACCCCCATATCACAGGCCTCCTGTATGACACAAGAGCTACTTTGGGGCAAACACATTCCAGAAAGGCATCTAGTCTTCATGAAATGACATCAGGAGATGGCAAATCGACCTCTTTCCTTGGTAACTTGTTCCTGTGGTGAATCATCCTCGCTGTTGAATATTTGCATCTTATTTGTAATATGAATTTGTCTTTTCACCGCCCAGCCACTGGGTCTTGTTATGCCTTTCTCTGCTAGATTCAAGAGCCCTTTCATATCCAATCTTTCTCTCCATTAAGGCCCTCAACACTTCAATGAAGTCACCTTCAATCTTCTTTTGATAAGCTAAACAGGTTGAGCTTGTTCAAAACTAATAGCTCACTAGAAGGCATTTTTCTCCAGCCCTCAGAACATTTATTGGCTCTGTTGAGGTCACTAGGCCTAAGTAAAACCAAAGTTGTGACTACAGGCCTGGAGTGAACCAGAGGTCTTCCTGGTGCTGTGAACTTTAACCAGCCTAAGATGCTAAAATACAGACAGCAAGCAAAAATGTGTAACTGTCAGCTGTCTCAGCTTGCAAATGCAGGAGTTTAAAACAGCAGAAGGCGTGGTGGAGGAGGGGAGAGGAAAATCTGTATGTGTTTGTGCTGTGAAGGCCATAGATAAGCATGCGAATGAGAACTTTTCTAACACGCTGAAATGTACGTGTTTAAAGTAACTGCTGTTGTGAAGGGAGGGGTGAGAGGGAAAACCAAACAAAAGGCTTTACACAAACAAGTGGGGTATAAATGTTGGGACCTCGGGCACTGCGCGGGGTGTGCAGGATTTGAGATGCTTTTTCTCCCTGGCACCTTATTTGGGCCTCCAAATCAAACAAACCTGGTTTTGCTTCTCCACCCTGGTGTGTCAATTAGTGCGATACGCACACCGGGCAATGAACCTGCTGTTGCTCCGCCAGGCTCTCTTGGAGCTGGCAACAGCCTTTGGTTATCAGACCCTGAACTGCAGCTGGATGTGACTCTTGTTCTTCTGCACAGCACAGCTCCTGGAGAAGAGGGATCTGCAAATGTACATTCATATGATACCTTTGTTTAATTGATGAAAACATAAATTCTGACACTTTGAGGACTGAAACTGATTTCAGCTGATAGACAGCTTTGCTAGGTATTTATGCATTTGGACAGTGAAATGTTGAGTGTTTACATCCATATCAAGCAACCCTGTACAGTGGAGCTCCTGAACAGAATGGAGAATGAAATGAAAAATGTTTTCCTTTTTTTAAAAAAAAGAAAGAAGGTTATAAGAAAACACTGGGGGTTGAATCAAGGACCACTTGATCTGCAATCAAGCACTTTACCACTCAGCTATACTCCCATGCTGGCAAAAGCATGGACTCATGATCTCCAGGACTTTAAAGGACAGACCCTCCTTCATCGAGGTCCTTTGCCATTCCCAGGCTACAGATGGTTTTAAAAATGGGGTTTGATTAAACTTGTTAAATGTGGCAAAACACTACAGCTTGCACACCCACTGATATAGCTTCTCCCACTGACACATACCTGCCATCTCTTGGGGAAGTGGGATTAACTACACCCACAGGAAAACTCTCTCCCTTTAGCACAGAGCAGTGGTTCTCAAACTGTGAGTCAGGACTCCAAAGTGGTCATAACCCTGTTTTAATGGGGTCACCAGGGCTGGCATTAGGACTCTCTTAGGGCCTGGGGCTGAAGCCAAAAGTCTGAGCCCCACCACCCAGGGCTGAATCCCCTCAGCTCTGGTTTTGCCCTCCCCAACTGGATAAGAGGGCACAGTGTGAAATGTTTGGGGGACCACTGGTTTAGGTGATGTTCTCAATCACTTCTATGAAGTCCAATAAAAGCTATTCCTCACCCACCTACCCCCTCCATCAGGACCGACTAGGTATGTTCTGCTGCCTCTTCACTCATGCAGGAAGGATAATAACATGATTCATTCCACTCAATCCTAAAGTGATTTGTAATCTGCCACCAGCCAAAACTGGTCATTTTGGGAAAGTGGCCCCATCATGCTGCATATCTAGGCAGAGTAGGTTTGTCTATGCAAACATCGTCTGTTCCTGAAGTCTTTCCCCCAGCTCCTCACTAGATGTGAGGAGGGAGCTCATTCAGCCCCTGCTTCCGCTTAGTATTTAAAAATGCCTTATTGCCCCTGTCTCTGGGTTCCCCGGCCTTAGATTTCTCCTCCTGTCCTTTCTTTACACTTCTGATGAGGTGGCCGAGTGGTTAAGGTGATGGACTGCTAATCCATTGTGCTCTACACGCGTGGTTCGAATCCCATCCTTATCGGATGCATTTAGTCTTCACCATCCTTTATAGACAACCATCTCCCATTTGGTACAATGACAGATCAAATAATGGTACTTCTTGCAAACAGAAACTCAGAACGCCCTTACTTTAAATAAAATGTCTAAATCCCAGATTTCTAAAAAAAAAAAAAAAAAAAATTCTCTAGTTCTGTATTTCTTAGTTTTTATCTCAAAAGGGAACATCCTCCTCATCTCCCTCAACCACCCTGGCACCTCCCTAAATTATTAAAATACCCTCAACCCGAGCAAGGCCAGAGCAGTGAACCAGAGCTAGTGTCTAGACCAAGCTGTTCTGAAGGAGGCAACTCCAACATTTTCCCTGCTTCCTTGGCAAGGTCTGACTGAGAAACAAAATTCCCAGACTGAAAATTTTCTGCTGAAACACCCATACTAGTGTGTTTGGGGACGTTGATTTGAATCTATTATTATTATTCTCTTCTGATTCATCTCAGTTCAGTGTTTGTCCTCCAGATGTGTTTATGCAGGTATTGAGTTGTGGGGAGAGGCCAAGTCATGATGTCTCTTCCTCTTTCATAGTTTCTTCCAACTTGCTAGGAAGCTCCTTTGCTACGATGTGAGTCAAGCAATGTCAATTTCGCTGTGCTATCTCGGAGAAGCCTGCATTGTACACGGTTCCTGGGCTAGTCCTTGGGAGTGTGGATCCCTTCAATGGGCCAGCAGCGAGTCTGGCTCCTCCACTGTCACACCTGAAAGGCTGGTGGGGGCATTTCCCAACCTCATAACATATCTCAGTAACGCACACAGAGCAAAACTTCATAACTTCCCCAACCAATGCGAGCACACACAATCCAACACGTATATTAATGTTCAACAGATCAAGACTTTTGAAATGACACCTCACCATGCAGACTTTGTACAAAAACCATCTCATCATTATATGAGAGTGGTGAATATGGGACTTGCAGGGTGCTGCTTTGAGCACAGCGTGCCACCTGGGCTTCCATTGCAGTGAGACGTACCCTTAGAGTCCATCTCTCCTGGATAAAGATGTGCAGCAGGGCTGCCCTGGGTCATCTGACTTGGGCTCCTGGAGCCAAAGCTTATGAGGGGCTAAAAACTGTGGTGCAGATATTTGTGTTCACACTGAAGCCTGGGTTCAGAAAACCTCGCCTCATGGGGGCCTCAGAGATTGGGCCAAGCCCATATGTCTGCACCTGTAATTTTATAGGAGGTTGGGAAGGAGTTTAGCAAGTGGAAATGGTAAAACCTCATTGAGGGGAGTGGGACCACTGACCTATCAGCTCTTAACACCCAAACTTTCAGTAACTCTATTATCAGTGCCTGTGAGTGTAATTTAAACCATAGGTCCATCTAGCTCTGAATCTTGTCTTCTCTGACAGTAGCCAATACCAGGTGCCCCAAAAGCCACTCCTCAAGGTACCACTGGGAGTTGAACCCAGAATCTTTGTTTACAGGACAGGTGCTTTAATCAGCTAAACTATGACACCTGTGGTTATTTTAAGCCATTGTGTCTGCCCACCTGAATCTCTGCCAATCCCCACTGGGCCCTGACAAGCTTTGCTCAGTGCTTCTGGATTCTGTAAAAGCAGAGGAATAGGTGAAGTTTTGGTCCCAAGGTGTGTGTGTGATTCTTTGGGACAGGTCTACACTACAAAATTAGGTTGGAGTAATTACATTACTTAGGCTGACAATGCAGTTATATTAACCTAATTCCAGTGTAAATAGCAGCTCAGCTGTCAGAACTTTCTGGAGCTATGAAAGGAGGGACCCAACCTCTGTAGCAGGAATGCAGGGCAGGATTTCACGGCAGGCATGGTGGGATACTGGGTGGAGGCCAGTTATGGTGATATAATGACCAGCAGCATTTAGACTGACAATTTGTCACTTTGAGTTTGCTGCAAAGCTCTAGACCTCTTGTCAAGGTGGTTTTATTTTGTCACCAAAAGAGGGAAGTTTTGTCACCAGACATGGCATTGCAGTGTGTGCACCAGCCACAAGCTGCCGACTGAGGAGCGCGCTGTGTTTTTCACACACCTGAGCAATATAATGATGCTGAAATAACTTTGTAGTGCAGACCTGGCCAAAGATTCACACACACACACACACACACTGTGAAGGAGCAGGGGCTGTCTGTGTGCTTGGTAGGCAGAGACAGGTATGCAGCTGTAACATGAGCCTGGCCTGGGGGAGGGGAGGTCTCACCTCTGGCTGGAGGGAGACAAAAGGAAACGGGGGAGTGAAGGCATTCTTCGGTTTTGGGAGCTGGGAGGTGGGTTTCAGGGGATCCTAGGCTGGGATCCAAGCACCCTGAACCCCCAGAAAGGCCAGATTGAGGGGTCCTGGCTCTGCACACAATCTGGGCTGTATCCTGTGTTCCTGTTGTTCAATAAACCTTCTGTTTTACTGGCTGGCGGAGAGTCACTGTGAGTTCAGGAAGAGGGGGGCAGGGCCGGACTCCCCACACCCGTGGACACCACACACACACAGCTTGTAAGGAAAACCTGACCTGCCCTCTGCTTCGCAGAATCCAAACACAACCAAAGTTTGTCAGGCCCCAGTGGGATGGCAGGGAGTCCGGTGTGGCAGACACGGTAGTTTAGCCACAGGTAGGCACCATGGCTTAGCTGCCTAAAGTGCCTGCCTTGTAAACAGGAAATCCTGGGTTCAACTCCCAGTAGTGACTTGTTGTATAACTCAGGGGCACCTGGTATTGGCTACTGTCAGAGGACAAAACACAGAGCTAGATGGGCCTTTGGTCCAGCCCAGTATGGCTGTTTAGATTATACTCACAAGCACTGATAACAGAATTACTGAAAGTTTGGGAGTTAAGAGCTGATAGGTCAGTGGTCCAGCTTCTCACAGATGATCCTCCTCTGGGACAGGGGCAGGTCTGGGCTCTCACAGCAAATGCTCATTGTGGCTGCCAGAATCTGTGAGCGGCTCATTTAGTTTACACCGAGGATTGAGTCCTGCTTCGTGCACCGTGTGTGAGAAAGAAAATCCTAAACCGCCCTTTGAAATAACGAATGCAGCAGGACGTGTTATTGTCCCTGCCCCAAAGCAGACAGACCAATGGAGAACTGCCATTGAGTCCGGGTAATACTCCACTGACATTTTACCTTTTGCTTGCTAAACTCCCTCCCAACCTCGTGGGGTCCCAGAGCCCAGTATTGAGCCTGATCTGAGATGTCTACAGTGCAAATTTACTTCACCCCAGAGCCCTAGCCTGGGAGCCTGCACTGGCACAGGGCAGCCATGGGTGTTTCATTGCAGTGTGGACATAGCCTAGCATTATGTCTACACTGCCATTAACACACCCATCGCCACACTATTCTCAAGCCCTGGGTCAGTTGATTCAGGCTTGTGGGGCTTGTGCTGCAGGGTTATAAAATTACAGTGTAGAGAATTAGCTTGAGCTCAGCCTCCGAGACCCCATGAGGGGTGAGGGTCTCAAGCCTGGGCTCCAGTATGAGCTCCAGGATCCCAAATCAGCTCATCCAGACCAGCCGGGCTAGCGGGATTTTATCACAGTCTAGATGCCCTCTCAGGGTATGTCTACACTGCAATGTAAGCCCAGGGTTAGCAGAAGTCATGTCAGCAGCCCCAACACATAAATGTAAACCACGAGGGAAAGACTCACCCCCAGATAAGCTGACAGTGTCCTTTTCCCTACAGGTCGTAAGTCCAGCAACCAAACGCTCCTTTAACATGAGCCATCCTCTCTGCACCCCACTCACAGCTGTTGTCCTTAGTCAGTGCAAGCCCAGAGGTGCCTCTGTACAGTTCACCCCCATCCTGGGTTGAAATGGGGGGAACTAAGAAGGCTCCATACTCACTATGCTGTCTAGGGACTCACTCATCCTCCACAGCCACCCTGTCCTAACGCTGGTCTGACACCTCAATTTTAGTATTGAGACCCAGAGCTTGGCCCACTTGGCTTTGGAACCCTGTCCCCTGCCTAGCAAGTGCTATTGAATTGAGGGTGAGTCCTCAATCGGGGTCTGCTACACAGTTGTGCTGCCCTTGATTCACAATAACAAGGATAAAACCCTTTATTTCTCCCTGCCCCTGTAACATGGAGACTGGGAATCCAACACCAGCCACAAGTGATCATTTCGGCAAGCAACCCAACAGATTTCCAACATATTGTAAAATCCACATGCAGACTCCTACACGAAACCTTGCAAGAAAATCTTCCTGATGGTGTCTGAAGCAACTGCTGCTGGAGGGAAGGAGGGTAACTTGGGTTGGTATTGAGGAGCAGGATGAGGTGGTGGGGGCCTGTGGATGGGGATTGAGGGGCACTGGGAATAGGAGGGGGCTGTGGGTTGGGACAGAGGAGAAGGGTGAAGAGGAGCAGGCTCTGCTGGGAGGAGGAGCAGTGAGCATAGGAGGGACTGAGGGCTGGGATTGAGGGGCACTGGGAAAAGAGGGGACATGGGTTTAAGCTGAAGAGCATCCTTGTTTGGGGATCCAACAGGAAAGGGGAAGGCAGCAGGTGATTCTAATTCCTTAGGGATTTTCAGGTGTGTGTGTGTGTGTGTGTGTGTGTGTGTGTGTGTGTGTGTAAGACGCTGCAGGGGAGGAACATGCTCTATGCCTAGAGACCTTATTCCTCCAGGCTGCAAGGACAGAGGGGCTGTCAGGAAGCTGCCCTCAAACCCACACACAAAAAGGCCCTTCTGAGGAAAGGGAAAATCCTGAAGAGAAAAAGTAACAAAGAGGACATGAGAAAGACAGTTTAAGATCTTGGGCAGTAGTTTATCACCTGACCAGAGACTTGAACTCTGGACCCTCAGATTAAAAGTTTGATGCGCTACCAACTGAGCTAGCCAGGCTGAGAAAGAAGCCAACCAAGTTGGTGTAGAGGAGAAACTAATCAAGAAAACAAGAGCGGGAAACAATAGGGGAAACCTGCTGCCTCTCTGGCCCGGCCAATACTACGATTTTATATCAAATTTAGCAGCGTTAAATCGTGATTAACCCTGCACCTGCCCACACAGCGAATCCCTTTAGATCGATCTAAAGGGCTCTTAATACCGGTATCTGTACTCCTCCCCGACGAGGGGAGTAGCGCTGAAATCGGTATTGCTATTTCGGATTAGGGTTAGTGTGGCCGCAATTCAATGGTATTGGCCTCCGGGGGCTATCCCACAGTGCACCATTGTGACCGCTTCTGGACAGCAATCTGAACTCGGATGCACTGGCCAGGTTGACAGGAAAAGCCTCGTGAACTTTTGAATTTCATTTCCTGTTTGCCCAGCGTGGAGTGCCGATCAGCACAGGTGACCATGCAGTCCCAGAATCCAAAAAGAGCTCCAGCATGGACCGTACGGGAGATACTGAAGCTCATCTCTGTATGGGGAGATGAATCTGTTCTATCAGAACTCCGTTCCAAAAGACAAAATGCCAAAGCATTTGAAAATCTCCAAGGCCATGATAGACAGAGGCCACAACAGGGACTCGACACAGTGCTGAAACTTAAGAGCTGAGAGCTGAGACAAGCGTACCAGAAAGCCAAAGAATGAAATGGACGCCATGGAGGAGGGGCAACTGACGTCTGTAGCTATCCCACAGTTCCTGCACTCTCCGAAACCATTTGAATTATTGGCTGAGTTCCCAAAGCCTAAAGGGTCAAAAATATTGTCGCAGGTGGTTCAGGGTATATGTTGTCCCCCTCCTCCCCATGAAAGCAAAGGGAAAAATCATTTCTTGCCTTTTTTCCAATGTCGCTGTATGTCTACTGGATGGTGCTGGCAGATGTGGTGCTGCAGCGCTACACAGCAGTGTCCCCTTCCCTTCTCTAGATGGTATGGTAGGACTGATATCCCTCATCGTTGTCCCATGAGTGCTCCTGGCAGGTCTTGGTGAGGTCAGTTGGGGGTGCCTGGGCAAAAATGGGAATGATTCTCAGGTAATTCTCTTCTTTAAGCTTTGTCTAATGGAGATTCAGTCCTGCCTGGAATATCATAGCAGCTGGAGGCTTCTCTCCTCCCCACTTTGAACTCTACTTGCAGAGGCAATAAAGTCAGTGTTGTTTCAAATTCCTGCATTCTTTATTACTTCATCACACAAATGGGGGGATAACTGCCACGGTAGCCCAGGAGGGGTGGGGGAGGAGGGAAGCAATGGATGGGGTTGTTGCAGGGGCACCCCCTAGAATGGCATGCAGCCCATCATTTCTGCAGGATGTCTGGGGCTCTGAGCTGGAACGACCGTTTGTCTCTCTGGTTCTTTAGGAGGCTTGCCTGATAGTCTAGGCAGGACTGACTCTCCCTTCAGACAAAACTTAAAGAAGAGAATGACCTGGGGAGTCATTCCCATTTTTGTCCATATACCCCTGGCCAACCTCACCTAGGCCGGCCAGGAGCATCCAGGACAGCAGCAGACAGTACAGTATAACTGGTAACTATCATTGTAAACTTGCAAAGCAGCAGATGGTACAGTATGGCTGGTAACCATCTTTGTTAACTTGCAAAAAGCAAGGGAATGCTGCTGTGTAGTGTTACAGTACCGCGTCTGTCAGCACCATCCAGTAGACATAAAGTGACGGTGACAAAAGGCTGAACTGGTTCCATGATTGCCGTGATATGGTGTCTGCTCAGGCAATCCAGGGAAAAGGGCGCAAAATGATTGTCTGCCGTTGATTTCACAGAGGGAGGATTGACTGATGACATTTACTCAGAATCACCCGCGATGCTGTTTTTGCCCCATCATGCACTGGTATCTCAACCCAGAATTCCAATGGGTGGGGGAGACTGTGGGAACTATGGATAGCTACCCACAGTGCAATGCTCCAGAAATCGATGCTAACCTCGGTACATGGATGCACACCACCGAATTAATGTGCTTAGTGTGGCCGGCACTTGACTTTATATAATATGTTTCCAAAACCGGTTTCTGTAAAATCAGAATAATCCCATAGTGTAGACATACCCTGAGACAGCTTTAGAACCTCTACCCACTATACTGCCAAGGGACAGCTACTCTCAGATCCTGTGTGGATTGTCTGATGTGCTTGGGGCCAAGAGCAAACTGCACTTCTGCCAGAGCAGGAGAAGTAAAAATAGGGGCTTCCCAAAAAATGGGAAGGGAAGAAGAGAGAAGTGGAGAGGCAAATGGAAAAGGAAAAGAACGTGCAGACACAGAACCCTACCTAAATACTGAAATAGATTACAAGAAAAAAAAGAGAGAGCAGCATAAAGAAATCTTTAAACTCTTTCAGTAAGTACTGAACTAGAAACTTCTAAAACACCATTTTCACACTACCTTTACTTTTTTTAAAGAGAACTGAAGAAAAGCTTTAAACAAGTTCAGATAATACAAAAAAAAGCCAAAACATTTATTTTTAAACTTGTTTTATAAGGACTAACCACTCAGTCTGTGCTCTTTTCCTCTCAGCTTCCCAAAAGGAAAACAAGAACACTCATCACTAGCAGACAGCAGATACATTAAAGCAATACTATCCACTCACTTCATGCTCAGAAGAGAACACTTTAACTCATCCTCGTGGTTAGCAAGATCATACACTTTCAACCACACTTCTCTAGTTCCAAACTATAGAAATGATCCCTAAAAGTACAGTCTTAACAAAACTGTCCTCGGCTACACATCCAGGCTAATATGCACAAGCTTTAATCCCACGGTGAATGTTTTCATACAATGGGTTTTACCCCCAGCGAATTAAAGAACAAAAATCTAAAACCAGGTTCCCATTTCATTAAAGCACAATTGAGACAGCTTTAGCACACTGGCCATTAGAAGATGTTTATGTTGCTATTTACAGAAACACACCTCCTGATTAGCATGTGGAGCTGCTAGCAACTAATCAAACCCTCTTGCTTTGGGATACCTCTCACAGGCTCCTCTGTACCACATGACCGCCTGTCAGGCACAGACAATGCGGACAGGTCAGCCCTTTCTAGCATGCTCTGCAGCTGTTTCTCTCTGGCTTGCTCTCAAGTTCATCTGCACTAGAAGTTTTTGCAGGGTTCTATGTTACCGGTGGTACCTGCACTAAATCAGTGGCTCTCAACCTTTAGAGACACCTGTACCCTTTCAGGAGTCTGATTTCTCTGCATACCCCCATTTTTTACCTCACTTAAAAACTACTTGCTTACAAAATCAGATGCAATATTTATAAAAATAAATCCCTTGAATAGAAGTATTGTACTTACATTTCAGTGTATATAGAGAACAGTATAAACAGATCAACATATGAATTTTAATTTGTTACAAATTTGCTAGTGCTTTCTATGTAGCCTGTTGTAAAACTAGGCAAATATCTAGATGAGTTGCTGTACCCCCTGGAAGACCATTGGATACCCCTGTTTGAAAACCACAGCACTAAATCACCCTTACTTTTAGAACTGGTGCCACTTGACCCAAGGCATTGTGAACCATTTCAGTGCTAGCAGACAGTGGCAACACAGCTGCACTAGGTCTGTTGTTCCTCCCTGCACAATTCCCACTTGGAAAGAAGAGAACTTCTGGTCTGACTTTATTTACTATTGTGAGCTGCATAGGCAACTTTCTCTGCGTTATGTGAGCACCATTCACACAATATATATACTACCTCTGCAGCCATGGGTGGCGGGGGAGCCCCCACAGCCCCACACCACTGTATATGGACCCTGCAGCTCCCAGCTCCTACAAGTAGACCCCAGAGCTCCCAGCCGCTGTGAGCGGACCCAGGATTTCCCAGCAGGCATTGATGGCGTGAGGACCCTGCAGCCCCACGTCATTGCTAATAGACTCTGCAGCTCCTTGGAGCTCCCAGCTGACACAGGCAAGTGAGGAAGCCCCAGCTCAGACACCGCAGGCAGAGCCTGGAGTGCGCAGTCACCATGGGGGGTGAGGAGAAGCCTCAGCCAAATGCCATTGCAGATGGCCCCATAGCTCCCAGCCACTGCAGGTGGATGCCAGAGCCCCCAGCTGCCATCGGGACCCCACGGACCATGGCCACCATGGGCAGCGAGGGGACCCCATGGCCCCCAGCCACCACGGGAAGCGAGGGGACCCCATGGACCCCGGGCGCCATAGGCAGCGAGGGGACCCCATGGCCCCCAGCCGCCACGGGAAGCGAGGGGACCCCATGGACCCCGGGCGCCATAGGCAGTGAGGGGACCCCACAGCCCCCGGCCGCCACAGGCAGCGAGGGGACCCCATGGACCCTGGGCACCACAGGCAGCGAGGGGACCCCACAGCTCCCAGCCGCCATGGGCGGCGAGGAGACCCCATGGCCCCCGGCCGCCACGGGCAGCGAGGGGACCCCATGGACCCTGGCTGCCATGGGCAGTGAGGGGACCCCATGGCCCCCGGCCGCCACGGGCAGCGAGGGGACCCCCCAGCTCCTGGCCACCACGGGCAGCGAGGGGACCCCATGGACCACGGGTGCCATGGGCAGCAAGGGGACCCCATGGACCACGGGTGCCACGGGCAGCGAGGGGACCCCCAAGCTCCCGGCCACCATGGGCAGCGAGGGGACCCCATGGACCCTGGGTGCCATGGGCAGCGAGGGGACCCCCCCGGATCCTGGCCGCCACAGGCAGCGAGGGGACCCCCCAGCTCCTGGCCACCACGGGCAGCGAGGGGACCCCATGGACCCCGGGTGCCATGGGCAGCAAGGGGACCCCATGGACCACGGGTGCCACGGGCAGTGAGGGGACCCCCCAGCTCCCGGCCTCCATGGGCAGCGAGGGGACCCCATGGACCCTGGGTGCCATGGGCAGCGAGGGGACCCCCCCGGATCCTGGCCGCCACAGGCAGCGAGGGACCTCGCAGCCCCGGCCGCCACAGGCAGGAACTGTCACCCAGCGACCAGCAGAAAACAGCAGCGGGCGAAGGCATCAAGCAAACTCTCAGCTTCTGCTGCTGCCACTCCTTCAACTGGCTCTCGGTTTGCCCTGTTCACTCTGCGTCGCTGCTGCTCCACGGCATTGTCCATCACCCTGCTGCTGAGAGCTCCTGTGTCGCCACTTCCCTGCTGTCACCTGCCTGTCTCCTGCGGCCACCTAGTGGGGAACCTCGCTACAAGTGCAGACTGGGCAGCCTCTTTCATTGCAACACCATGGGCAGGGCGTGAACCGCCAGCTGGGGAGACTAACGCCCTGCCCCGCCCCTTCCACCTGAGGCCCCGCCTTCTGCAAACACCCCTGTGCCCGGCGACACCAGCCCTTAGATCCTCTTGGTATTTCAATGCAGGCACTGACCTGTGAGAGGAAAACATCAGCTCCAAACACAGAGACTGAATTCTACATTTAATCTCGCTGCACTTTCCAGAAAGTCACAAAATTCATTTAGTTCTTGTTAGACAGAGAAAAAATAAGTGACACTAAGTTTTTGGCTCAGTTAAATAAAAGTATGTGTTTAATTAACATAGTAAAAATATGTCCTGATTCCGCTAAATAACACCGCAACCGAAATAAGAAGAGACAAATCTTGTCAGTGACGACTAATTTTGCAAATGCTCTTCCCATTATTAATTTCCACACCACCCCGTTGGAGGTCTGGGCACCTCCAGTGTCACTGCTCTGCATTCACCTTCCTTAGAATTGTTCTCGGACATTCCCAAATTTGGAAAATTGTGCAGTTCACAATGTGAACAGTGACCCGCCCTTCCTGCACCTGCTCTACATTGCTCCACAGCAGCTTCTCCCCTGCAGAGTCACCCCAGCACTGCAGTGCAGCCGCCCAGGGCTTTGCAAAAATTAATAATACAGAGTTTGGAGGAAAGTAAACATTTGTGAGTTGTGGAAATAGCAAAGGCAACAGTTGTGGTGTTACAAGAAGGGCAGTTTTGGTTTAATAATAAACCCAGTTAAATAAAGGTAACTGTATGTGCAGCTCTGTGCACTCCTGTTGGATGGAAGCTTAGTAATTAAATTATACAAGAGGGTCAGGTAAAGTGGCTGCTACCATCACCTGTTTTGTCCCGAGAAGCCTTTACAGCCATTCTGAGGGGAATGGGCCCTTTGCCCACAGAAATGGTCTATAGGGAGGGCTGCAGGCAGCAGGCGGGGAGATAATCTCATCAAAATGATTTGACTCCTGGGTAATGTAAGCAAAATCTCTAAAGGAATGTCAGGGGTTTCATTGGCACTTAACTTGCCTGCCCCTGGCTGGCTCTGGCTGTACAAGATGGACGTGTAATCGGGTACAGTTGTGTAAAAAAATTATTGCAGTGCAAGGGCTGTTAGACAAAACAAAATGTTGTGTGTAATTCTGTAAGGTTTTAAAAACCTAAACTGAGACTTATGGTTTGTAATATAATGTCATGAAGGTTAAACTATGGAAGGAATGTGCTTTTTCCCAGGACGTGTGCAGTGTATATTGGAGAAGGCGAAAAGAAATGCAAACAAAACATGGTATTTAGCTCAAACCCTATTAGGGCTCCAAAGGGAGCCAATAGGTTGTGGTTTCTTTTTCAGATCTGTGTGTTTTGAAGCAGAAGATGAAAGTGGAAAGTAATCAGAACTCAGGTGGAAGTTGATTGTGTCCCTTTTAAGACAGTCTCTGAGCTGCTGATGGCTTTGGATCCAAAAGCCAAGCCCGAAAGCCGGTGTGAATGCAAATGACCTAGCTGATGGGGGAAGGAGAGAACTGCCCATCAGTGGCAGCACAAAGGAGCTGCAAATAATAAATACATCTGGTCAGCAAACAAGCTACTGGAAGACTCAGATTGTGGCCCTCCAGGAAAGGGAGATGAAAACAAGTCAAGTCTGAAAATAAGGGGGACAGTTAACCCTAAGGAGTGTGTGTGTGTATGTACAGTGCTAAAGCTAAATCTAAAGCTGTCTCTCAGCTATTACCTGAGGATAAACTTAATGCTTGGTACAGCAGAGAAACTATTGCAAACTTGGTCTGTTGTACAAGAGGGGAAACTGAGGCACACCACTTCATGAATTTCATAAATGACCAGTGAGGGGAGTAATTCACTATCTGACTATAGAACAAAATAAGGACAGCCTGGAGGGAATTCTTCTGTTTTTCCTGCAATTAGCAAGGAAATTTGTAAAAGGAAGTGGTATTATTATTATTAAGCACTAATCTGTTCACGGGGTGTGTGTGTGTGGAAATTGTTTCTTTGTTTTTCAGACACTCTACGAGCAAGCTGGTGCCAGCAAAAGACTAAACCATAATACCATGAATCTATGTTTTGTATTGTTTGTCTGTGGTGTTTGTCTTGGTGTTAGCATTGTTGTGTTTCAATGAACAGAAAAACCTCATGACATGAGTGGGGATGGCTTCAAAAGGCTGACCTGGGGGAAGATGTGTGTGGACATTCAAAATGCTCGACAAGGAGGCCAGCACCTGTGTAATAGCCACCGTAGTATCTGGAAGTGAATCGGCAGCTAAGGTGGGCCCCACAAGCCCTATGGGAATAATGAGAAGGGGATTTGCTCGCTGGGAATCAATGGAGGGGTGTGTAAAATGGTGTAAATCCAGAGAAGATGTTTGAATGTGCCCCTCCCTGATGGCCGTGGAGGAGCACACCCAATGGCCCATGGTAAGGGTGGACAATTTGTGTACTGTGTCTGAGGTGTTTTGCTGGAAATGTACATATTACTGGGGCACAATTACCCCAGCCCCTAACCAAATTCCACACTACACGCTGCTCTCTGGGCTTTGGCGCACAGATAGACCTGTGAATCTTACTGCTGTGAATAATCGAACCAGCGATACAGCCTGATTCCACACCATGTGGTTAAGTTGGTTTCATAATAACCCATTTCTCTGTGGACATTCAATGGACTTATGATATGGACAAAAGCACGAAAACCTGCAGTGGCAGCGTATTGCAACTGGACACGTTAAGAGCTTGATCCCGTCAAGGAGGAGAGGAGGTGTTTCGTGGTGGCCGGGATGCTGACCATGCTGCAGTGCTCAGGTCTCTCGGTGTTGCTGTGGATTATTACAGTGGCTGGTGTATTGCTAAGTATACTTGTGTGACGCTGCCTATGGAAATAACCGAGAAGTAATGGAGTAAGCCCTCCCCTGCACTAGACAACCTGGACCCAACCTTCTCGGCCCACTATAGTGGGAAGTCTGGAACACTAATTGGAACAGGCTCCTATGAGAGAAGGTGCAGGGCACTGCACTACACGACGGGCAGTGGACAAATGGAATATCAGCACCTTCCACCTTGATGCCTGGCCCGATCAGGAAATGTGTCACCATATGTCCTATGTTTTGCCAAGGAGGAGAATGGGAACAGGGACACAGGCAAGGCTCTGTGGTGTCAGGGCTGGGATGGGGACACCGAGGAAGGAAACTGGAATCATTGCTTGCTGGAAGTTCAACCTAATAAACATCTAATTGTTTGCACCTTGGGACTTTGCGATTGCTGCTCTGTGTGTACGCAAGAAGGACCCGGTAATGGGAGGGTGAAGGGATAAACCTCTAACACTAACTAACATCTAACACACATTTCAACCTCTTCTTTTCACACTGTTGCTCATTCTCAGGGGCTGCTTTGTCTCCAGACAGATCCATTCTCTTTCAGGATGGCCTTGCTCTTTCCGCCTGTTTCACTCACTGAGGTGTTGGAGTGAACACTTTCCCTCTAGTCTCAGACAAACACTAGCATTAATTGTTTGCTACTGAGGGTTTAGAAAGCATTTGTCAAGATGCCCATTTCTGGGCATTTTTCCCAAGATCCAATATTTTATGCTCAAACATCTCCCAGCTTTCTTGGTGAAAATAAGGCTAAGGTTTCCTTGCAATATAGAGGCAGTTTTTCACCCCAGATGGGACTTGAACCCACAATCTCTGACTTAGAAAGCCATTGCCTTGTCCATTAGGCCACTGGGGCCCTGTGGAAAATGGAAATTCCATCTCCTAAATGCATATTTCTCATATTAACTTGGAAGCCAAATAACCTCTTTCTGCACCTTACAGAAATGTCTGCATCCCCTGGCAGCGAGGCTACTGGGGAGGTCGCCACAGAGCTGAGCACCACCTTTCTGCCAGCCATCTTTAGAGAAGAAGGGTCTTTTCCTGACAGCCACACAGCGCTGCCTAGCATCCCGAGAGCCTCCTCGTGTTCTCCCGCAGCAGCCGCCTGCCGGTGTGGGTGGGAAAAGGGGACCAGGAAGCACTGCGGCCTCATTACGGGACAGGAGGCCTCACCACGCCCAGGCCTGCCTCTTGCCTTCAGCCCAGGCAGCCAGAGGTGCCGGGGAGCTCCCTAGCAGGCCGCCGCCTCAGCCAGGAAATAAGGAAAAGGGGATGAATGAAGAAGTCAGGAAATAACAAGGAAATGAAGAGGTTTGTCGAATGGGTTTCTGCCCGATTTACCATCTTCTCAGCTACCGCCAAAGTTAAAGACTCAAAGTCGACCCATCGGCATAAGTACAGATGGTTAGGTGGGAATTAAAAGGAGCTGCTGTCACAAGTGTTAGGTGCCTGCAAGCAGCATGCAGACTGTTGAAAACACTGCAATTAGAGGCTCAGATGAAACGTTTGCCCTAAATCAGAAACGACAATAGGACGACCAGCAGAACGCCACTCTAGGTAAACGGCCGAGTACTGGAGGCTGTTAGAGGCAAAAAGTCATTCCTCAAAATTTGGAAATCAGATCCTAGTGAGGATAATAGGAAGGTGCCCAAACTCTGGCCTGTTATGTCAAAGTGTAACAAGTCAGGCCAAGAAAGAATCTGAGAAGCAACGTAAAGATACAAAAGCTAAGCATAACCGGTCAATGCGAGTCCTGGCCTGTCCCGCAGAAAGGTGAACCCTCTGTGGCTGGAGTGAGCTCCTCTGCCGACCTGCGCCAGGTAGTGCTCATTGTGAAAATGTTTCCTCTGACGGTTGGGAAAACAGGACCAGCGGTGCTCAGGCTGGCTGACACTCTTAACCCCAACAACAACAACGAACATCATGCAGTCCAGAGGAAGGGAGCCTTTGATCTTCCTCTCATGCCTTAACTGGGGACCATACACACTAATATAGCAGTAACCAGTGCCACAGAGCACAAAGCCCACCAGAAATGCTCCTCCTGGTCGGAGCTCCACCACCTTCTGTACTGCACCACGAATGTGACTCCAGCCCCATCATTCTTCCCTGGCCAGAGGCCCTCCTCCAATCACCCTCTGCCTATTGAGCTACCCTAGAGTTATTAATGGGCATTTCCTGAACACTCACCATGGCTAAGTCCAGCTGCTCCAAGGCACTGGAACATCAAGCACCTCCTCCTGGGCCCCCAAATCCTTCCACCTTCCACACGGCCACTTTTACAGATGCCCCTTCCCTGGTACTGCCCTTTGCTCAGCTGCACAGAGGAGTTTTCATCCCCTATTCCTGCCTGTCACTGCCCAGCAGCCCTCTGGCACCATTCCTGAGGGTCACCCTGCCTTGCTCTCTTCCTGCCATGTTGGGAAAGACAGCTCCCATCTCTCCTTGTTAAAAGTCAGGTGGCCAACTAGGGCAGAAGCCCATTCTATGTTTTCCTACAGCAGAGCCCAAGATCAGAGACTCACCTTCAGGGCCACCCAGAGGGGAGGCAAGTGGGGCAATTTGTCTCAGACTGCAGGGGCCCCGTGGAGAATACAGTATTGCCACTTTTTTTTAATGGAAGGGGCCCCAAAATTGCTTTACCCCAGGGAAACCCTGCTCATCTTGGGTGCAGGCACCACTGGGCTTCTAGAAAACAAGCTGCCCTGCACAAAGAGGATGAAAGCACCTGCCAAAGCCTGGGATTGAACCAGGGACCTTAGATCTTCAGTCTAATGCTCTCCAACTGAGCTACTTTGGCAGCTGTATGCCAGTGTTTTGGCCTGTTGCTTCTCTGTCCGGGATGTTTTTGCAGCAGTTGCACACAAAAAGGACGCCATTGGGAGGTGCCCATGAAGACAAGACTCGCTTTGCCTGCCTTGCTCAGCTTGACTTGCTGCCTCACCCCGTTCCTGCCCTAGTGCCCGGTTGACCTGGTGGGGAAGGGGACTGGAGGCCAGTGGCATGGGGAGGAAGTTGAGCTGGACCCTGAACTAGACTAGACCCTGGCAGTGAGAGTCTGGCCACCACCTGCCGCCCCACCCTGTTGTCCTGGCTTCCCCACTGGGCGCCATTGAGGGAGGGAAGTGGGGCTTCTGCCTCCTCCCGATTTTCACACCGCAGAGGAGTGTGAACAGGAAAACGAACGGTTGCTCCACACCCCCACCGAGGCACCCGACTTCTTAACTGCTTCCCTGCTCCCCAGCTGTGCTACTGAGTGGAAGCGCCCTGTGCCCATCACACAGAGCTCGACAATCAAAACCTCTTCTGCCAGCACCGCCTCCTGCTTCTTACACTGGGCCTGCAAGCGAGGGGCGGCTGGCACAGCGCCAAGAGTCTAACCTGTGAGGCAGGAGGCGGCTGACGCCCGCAGCCTGCTGGGGAGCTCCCAGAAGTTATTAATGGACAGAGACTCTCAATGCCCTTAGTAACAAGGGTTTGGGGTCACCGAGGCCAGTAAGGGGGTCACTGTGTCAGCCCTGTAATCCTGGGTGTCAGGTGACTGTGCAGCTTTGATCTAGAGCTCGGATCCCAACAACCGACCAGCAGCCCACAGCCTCCCCTGGGTCTGCCCCACCTGGTTCCTCCTTACAGGCCGACCTTACCCCCTTCCAGCCCCGGATTCGCCCCAATCATCCTACTGCCACTCAGAGCCACAGCCGTGGAGGTGCTGAAGGAGGGAGGTGACTCTAGGGTGGGGTTCTTCTCTAAAGGTGGCTGGCAGAAAGGTGGTGCTCAGCTCTGTCAGCCACCTGCCCAGGTGCCTCGCTGCCAGGATGCAGACGTTTGTAAGGCCATTAAATGGGTATTTGGCTTGAGTGAATGAGGAATGTGCAATCATGAGAGGGAATTTCATCCTCTTGCAGTGCTTTTCAGGGCCCCAGTGGCCTAATGGATAAGGCATTGGCTTCCTGGGCCAGAGATTGTGGGTTCAAGTCCCATCTGGGGTGGAAAACTCCTTCTTCTTGTAGATTGCAAAGAAGCCTTGGTGTTATTTTCCCAAGGAAGCTGAGAGACGCTTGAACCCAAAGTACTGATCTTGGGAGCAATCCCCAGAAACAGCATCTTCCACTTGACAAATGCTTTCTAGACTCATCAGCAGCAAACAGTTAATACTAGTGTTTGTCTGAGAATAGAGGGAAGGAGTGTTTACTCCAAAACATCCATGAGCGAAACAGACAGAAAGAGCAAGGCAGTTCTGAAAGAGACTGGATCTGTCTGGAGATAAAGCAGAACCTGAGAATGAGCAACAGTGTGAAAAGAAGAACTTCAAATGTGTGTTAGGTGTTAGTTAGGTTGGTCTGACAAATTTCAAGAAAATACCAATGCTCGTAGACTGATGCGGACACTGGCTGCTTCTGATCTTTTACTGAGTTCATTGAGAAATATTTTCCTTAACTATGTTATGGAATATTGGGTGGGCTATGAAGGCATCATTCCTCCTGCTTTCGCCCTTCGAGACAACACGGCTACATGGCATGTGGCCAATGCTCACCTTCCAGTCAACTGCTAGAGAAGACAACACAGACAGGGATGGCAGCAGGGCAGCCTGGAGCTCCACGGAGATGGTGGGACCAGGTCTCATCAATGGGGAGGTGGCCACCCCACCATGCACAAGGCTGAGGCAGCAAGTGTGGTGTGTGCTTCACCATGCCCCTCCTTATTGCACATGGTGGTGGAGGGCAGTTACTGAGTTTGGTTGGTCTGGCAAATTTAGGGCTTGGCTACACTTGCAGATGTAGAGCACTGGGAGTGAAACCACAGCAGGGAAACCGCTGCCGTGTGTTCACACTGACAGCTGCAAGCGCACTGGAGTGGCCACATTAGCAGCTCTGGCAATGCCACAGAGAGCAGTGCACTGGGGTAACTATCCCAGTGTGCAAGTGGCTGCAACGTGCTTTTCAAATGGGGGACGGGGGTGGAGTGTGACAGGAAGTGTGTTGTGTGTACGTGCGGGGAGCGACGGTGTGTTTGGGGGGCTGACAGTGTCTCAGCATGCTGTCTTGTGTGTTTGGACAGCAGCAGACCCCCCCCTCTCTCACACACACTCACAACAGCAGCATTCCACACTAATGGTTGCTTTGTCCCAGAGCAGATAAGCAGCAGGCTGTCAGAAACGGAGCTTTTAAAGGGGATATCCGCATGACTGCAACCGATTTCAAAACAATGACCAGAGGGGCACTTGACTTCAGGGGATTATGGACATTTCCTGAGGCCAAACATAGTGCAGTGATGCAACACTGATGCCCGGGCGTTTCAGCAGGGCTCAGCGAGCTTTATACTTCTCATGGAGGTGGATTACCCAGAGCGCTCCAGCTGCAGAGCCCAGGTGCTCCATGTGCCTTGGCAGTGTGGACACCTCAGGAGTTAGGGCACCTGGGGCTGCTTTAATGGGCTCTAACTTGCAAGTGTAGCCAAGCCCCTAGACTATGTCACTTGTGTGACTTACTTGTGCTATTGTAATAAATATAATAGACGTGCAATGGTCAGAAATTGCACCAGCAGAGAAGTATATTGCAGGGAAACCATAAGGAAATTAAGAGTTTAAATTATCCTCCACATGTCCCACATCCCACTAAAATGAATCCAACCCACAGGTCACATGGGCAGAAGTATCAGTGTCAGGATGCTACATTGTTAGCATAGTAAATGAAGCTGCAAAATAAATGATGTTTAAATGACCTCACTCTATTTTTTACAATCCGGTGTTAAGAGGTAATAGATACAGATGGACACCAGGCAGGGTCGTTTGGAGGAGGAAGCCTTATGCTTCCATCCCCACCACTCTCAAGTTTTAACCAATTAGGACAAGTCAGCAAATAAGAACCACCTCAGGTATCAGTAACAGCTACAGGTAGCAAAGTCCTACAGGAGCAGTTTCTGGCACTACACCTGTGCAGCTCTGCTCCCGGCCTTCTCGGGCTCCTGCTCTCCTTAGCTCTGCCCCACTCTGGCCCAGGCAGTTCCAGCTCCCACGGAGGATGGGACCCTGGCCTGGTGACTCTCATTACACTGCCTGGCCTGTCAGTGCAGCTAACTTGGAGCTTTGGCCTCTCCCCATTGCCCCTGGGGACTGTCAGTCTCAGGATCCTGATTTCCCATTGGCCCTTCCCCCTTCTATTGGTGCTGGGAACTAGCCAACCAAAAACCCCACTAAGCTTTAGTAAGGGGCCAACAGTCCCTTACACGAGCCGGCCCCGTGAGGGTCACTGATGCACAGAGACAGCAGCATGAGTTGGTCCCATGGTGTAACGGGCAGCACTCAAGACTCTGAATCCTGCAATCTGAGTTCAAATCTCAGTGGGACCTTGTGTTGGATTGTGCTAAAGCCCTGGAGTTCACAAGGCTCAACTTCCTGTCTCCAGCTGTACAAGAGCAAATCTTTCCCTTCTGCTGGGTGACTCACCCATGAGGGCCAGGGTTGTGATGGCCACAATGGGTTGAGGCTTTAAAACTTGTTACCCTGGTTGCTGATGCCTGCAGTCCTGTGGTTTGACCAGATGCTTGGGATTCTCACAGCTTCACCTGATGCCCAGAAGTTTGGCCATTTTGCTTGCAGCCACATTACCTCTTGTCCACATCGCACTTGAAGGAAGGAGGACAGCAGGGGCGGCTTTAGGAATCCTGCTGCCCCAAGCAGGACGTGCTCGCGGAGGTTCCGCTGGTTCCGCTGCCCGGTGGAGCATCCGCAGTCATGCCTGGGCGCAGGCCCATTTGTCCTGCGGTTCGTGGACCTCCCGCAGGCATGACTGGCGGAAGGTCCGCCGGAGCCGCCTGCCGGCAAAGGCCGCCCCAAGCGCGTGTTTGGTGCACTGGTCTGGAGCCGCCCTGAGTGCCAGGCCAGTCTTGATAGTCAGGGCTAGGCAGGATGGAGGAAGAGTCACAGGCTGGAGCCCAACACACCTTTCCTGCTCAGCGCACCTAGAGCAGAGGCGGCTGGTGCTGACAGCTGCAAGGGAAGGCTTAAAAGCTACAGAGCAACTGAGGGCAGGGCAAGAGGAGGAGAGGACCATGGCCAGCAGACGGCCACAAAGACACCCGGCCAGCCTGCCTGCCCAGGGGCGGCAAAGGGATAGACAGGTGGGTGCATGGATAGAAGAGGCAGCGAGCCTAAAATCTAAAAGGAGTGTGGGGCCCAGTGGTCAGAGCAGAGGAGGGGGTTGGTGGTCAGAATTCCTGGTTCTATCTCCAGCCCTGGGAGGAGTGGCCAGTGGTTAGAGGTGTGTCGGGGAGAGCAAATATTGGGACAGTCCCGATAAAATCAGGATGTCTGGTCACCCTACATCAGGCTTCAAGTTAAGAATCATTTCCCTTCCCGCCTGTGGGAGGGGAGACTGTTAAACGCGCCTCTGTGCGACTGCACATGGCTAAGAAGAGAACAAACCCCAATCCTCCCTGTGCTTTGGGGAGCCAGGTTTGCGTGGGAATCCTGTAGTTCAGATGACTTCACGCCTGGGCATTGGGATTCTTTACCAGTTTCTCTGGCATTGGGATAGTTTTGTGCTCACAGCTGTGATGGCCGAGTGGTTAAGGTGTTGGAGTTGAAATCTCTCCCCACCCCAAGTAAATCCTGTTCTGCTCCTTTCATAGAGATGCCTGGGACACCCTCACACTGTGTCCCTGAGGGTCAGGCAAGCTCTCAGCACCTGAAGCCTCTGCCACTCACCTGGTGCCCCATAGATCAGCCATAGCCCTGGTTCTGCTCCTCTCTAGAGTGTGAAAGGAGCCAAGTCACGACTCCATGGGAGCCACGGGCTGCAGAACCAACAGAGCAAAAATAGGTGCTCAGCGCCTCACTGGCAACCAGCTCCGCCCCACTACAGGCCTTGTTGACAAGCTCCTCCTCTTCCCTTTCAGCCCCTCCCACCTGCCAGTGATCAGCTGTTCAGTGGGGTGAGGGAGGCGCTGGGCGGGAGGGGAGGAGAAGGGACAGTAAGAGGTGGGGAGGGAGAGGAATGGGGCAGGAAGGCAGGTGGGAAGAGATGGATAGGGGTGGGGCTTGGGGAAGGGCTGGAGTGGGGACAGGGCCTGGGGAGGAAATGGGGATTTGTCACAGACCCTCTAGGGTCGGCCCTGAAGGGAAGCACCGACCATCACAGTGACAATACAACTGACCAGCCTTGTGGGGAGGCTGAGGAGATCCACACTCACCAGGTCTCTTCTCCCCACGGTGAGCCAGACACTGCTCTCTCCTGGCTCTCACTCTAGCAGCTGGACGCCAAGGAGCCATTTCACGGAAGTGCATTGAGTGCCCCTGTGGTGCTGGGGCTGCCGCTGCTGCTGCCTGTGGGCTGGCAGGGGGCTGATGTCTGCACAGACTGTCAGCTGCCAGGCCGGAGGGGGCACTTGGGACCTTACCAGACTGGCTCAGTGAAGACGGGGGTTGACAGAGCAATACAGACGCTCTCCAGAGCACGAGCAGCAGCTGCCCATGCAGCCAGGCAATGAGCATTTCCCACAGCCTGGAGCCAAGGGGGAGGCAGCAGCTGCTGTTCCAGCTCCTCGGGGACAGGCCCTGTCAGCCAACAGCCACTTCTTACTCCCCACAGCTAAGGGCGCCGGGTTCTCCGGTGGGCTGTGGAGCAGCTGTTCGTTTTCCTGTCCTTTTTGTGTGCAACTGCTGACAAACACATCCCAGACAGAGAAGCAACAGGCCAAAAAACTATTATGCATCTGCTGAAGTAGCTCAGTTGGGAGAGCGTTAGACTGAAGATCTAAAGGTCCCTGGTTCAATCCCAGGCTTTGGCAAGTCCTTTCCTCTCTCTTTGTGCAGTGGTGGCTTGTTTTGTGGGAGCACAGCAATGTCTGCACCCAAGGTGAGTCCCTGAGCTTGGTCTCTGCAGTAGGAAAACATAGAATGGGCTTCTGCCCCTAGTTGGCCCACCTGACCTTTAACAAGGAGAGATGGGAGCTGTCTTTCCCAACATGGCAGGAAGAGAGGAGGCAGGAATGGTGCCAGAGGGCTGCTGGGCAGTGACAGGCAGGGATTGGGGAAGGAACCGCCTCTGCGCAGCTGAGCAAGGGCAGTACCAGGGAAGGGGCCATCTGTAAAAGAGAGCCAGCCACACCTCTCTTCCTCTGGGCACCTAGAGCAGAGGCGGCTGGTGCTGACAGCTCCAAGGGAAGGCTTAAAAGCTACAGAGCAACTGAGGGCAGGGCCAGAGGAGGGCAGGACCATGCCTATGCATGGCCACCAGACGGCCACAAAGACACCCAGCCAGCCTGCTCCCTGCCATGCCAAACCCCCACTGAAGACGTGCTTAATCCACTTGCTGATCAGGAGGAAAACCTGTCAAAATCTGTGTGCAAGGAGAACACACTTGACCATGCCTAGGTGTGGCTTTCAGACAGGCACAAAAACACCCAGCCAGGCTGCTCCCCTGCCATGCCAAACACCCACTGAAGGTCACCAGCATGCGGGCGGCTGCTGATGCCTGTGGCAAACGCCCCAAGATGGTAGGAAAGCAGGCCAGCCCCATGGTGGGGCCTCTGACTGGTCCCACTCAAAGTGCTGACTTTTGCAGTGGGCAGGAGATTTTACCTCAAGAGGCTTTTCCCCAGCTGGCGAGAAGCAGAGAAACACCCAGGCCCAAGACGCTATGTAGCAAGTAATTCTCCAGCACAGGACAGGCGCACACGCTAGCCCGAAGCCGCCCACTTTTGGCAAGTCAGGAAGGGCAAGGTTGAAGCGCCTGGGGCTCATGCCCCAGCCTTGTGACTCCCACCCCCAACTCCTTCCCGGCCTCTACCTCAAGTCAGAGCACTGGCCTGAGCGCCAAGAAGAGTTTCTAGCCTTGAACGGAGCAGGATGTTCAGCACAACTGCAGAAACACAACCACCAAGGGACTTGACTCTCAGTTTCTGATCCACACTCAGACACCTTATCCATTAGGCCACCTGGTAACATGATAAAAACTCCAAGCCCTTCTTTGGAAAAGGGGACATTGTTCTTCTCAGGTCATCTGCTGAGGGGGGGGCCGAGACTCTGGGCACAAGAAGTCGAGTTCCCAGCGACAAGGGAGACCTAATTCTCTGGAGCCAGTGCAGGGCTTTGGCAGGGAGGCTCAGGCATGGGGATTGGGGTGCAGCTGACGGACCGGCTGTCTAGGTGTGAGATTTAGTTTCGCACTGAGGCACAGGAGGGAGGAGGAGGAGGAATCCTGCTGACAGGCAGTGGCTGTGCAGAAAAGAAGAGGGTTCTGGGGACTTTTGCCTCCTCATTTGCCGGCCTGCTCACCTGTGCTGAACGGTGAAGATGGTCTCAACAAGCCCAGGTAGCTCAGTTGGTAGAGCATCAGGCTCTTAATCTGAGGGTCCAGGGTTCAAGCCCCTGTCTGGGTGCTCAGCTTTTAAGTTGCCTTGTGTGCCAGGAGCCAAATGATTCCTGGTGCTGTCCACCAGCCACATGCGCATTCCCAGAAGCTGTGGCCATTTCCTGGAAAGGTTCCTTTCTCAGGAATCAGGAGAGAGGCCACATCCACAGGAGCAGGCCTAGAACACAGTGTCTCTGGCTGGCAGGAAGTGCTGTGCCAGGTGCTGACAAAGCCCAGAGGGGAGCAGCAGAGATGGGGGAAGGGAGACAGAGAAGCAATGAGGACAGAGCACAAGTGTACAGGGGTTCAGGTCCGCTATTGTGGGGAACTTCCTGGTTTATACACGACCCTGGTGCACACTGGCCAGAGAAAGGATCTGAGTCCCCACCCCTTACCCAGAGGCTGCCTGACCTCAAGGAGGCTCTTTCTACTCTGGTGTGTGGCAGAGACCTCGTAACCCCAACAAGGCTGGGACCAGGAATCCTGGGGGTTTGATGACTCCTAATCTTGTCATGATCACTTGAACGGGGGCCACAGTGTTCCACTCTGGGCACTTCCCTGACCCACTCCTCATTGCATGTGCTTCAAGCAAACACCATTTACTACCCAGCAATCAGTGTAAAACACAAGGAAAGATGGGAAAGGAAACACGCCACCCTGTTCTGTGGTGCAGGGAGATCACAACCAGCGCCTCTGGAGGGTCAGGGGCAGGTCACAGTCTCTCCCTCACATGTCCCAGGCCTCCTCCCCAGGCCCTGGCTGTGCTGCAGGGGACACCACGGGCTGGACACTTGCTCTGGCAGTGACCATGTGCTCTAGGTGACAGGCCCTGCTCCCAGTGTCAGCCCTCATGTAGGGGATATGATCCCCACCCCCAAAAGTCTGGCCTGCAAGGTCTCTTGACTGGTGGCATCTCCTGCACTGGGCCTTCTGCCCAGGGTCCCCTCGCTCTCCCACGCTGCTCACTGCACCCACCTCCAGCCCCAGTGCTGCTGCGGCTCTGCCTCCAGCTCCCTGGGCTGCTCCTCTGGCTCCACTTGCTGCAGCCCTTCTCCTAGCACAGATCTGCTCCCTGGGCAGCTTCTACAGCTCGTGCTGCGCGTGCTCGGCTCGGCTCCCAGCACAGATCTGCTCTGGTTCTCCCTGGCTGGTGCAGCTGTGCTCCCTGGCTCTTCTCGGGCTCCTGCTCTCTCCTTAGCTCTGCCCCACTCTGGCCCAGGCAGTTCCAGCTCCCAGGGAGGATGGGACCCCCTGGCCTGGTGACTCCTCACATAAATGCCTGGCCTGTCAGTGCAGCTAACTTGGAGCTTTGGCCTCTCCCCGTTGCCCAGGCGCCTGTCAGTCTCAGGGGCCTGATTTCCCATTGGCCCTTCCCCCTTCTACTGGGACTGGGAACTAGCCAACCAAAATCCCCACTAAGCTTTAATAAGGCCAACAGTCTCATTACTGAGCAGGCCCCATAAGGGTCACTGATGGCCAGAGAAGGCAGAATGAGCTGGTCCCATGGTGTAATGGGCAGCCCTCAGGACTCTGAATCCTGCACTCTGAGTTCAAATCTCAGTGGGACCTTGTGGTAAAGCCCTGGAGCTCACACTGCTCCACTTCCCTGTCTCTAGCTCTGCAAGCGCATTTTTCCTCCTGCTGGATGGGTCAGGGCTCTAGAACTGACACCTGAGGGCTGGGATTCTCACGGCTTCACCTGGTGCCCACAAGTCTGGCACTTGCCACTGTGCTTTCCTCTTGCCCACCTGGTGCTTGAAAGAAGCAGGGCCAGGGCCAGGCTTCATAGTCAGGGGCTGGGCAGGCGAAGCCCAGCACCTCTCCTCCTCTGGGCACCTAGTGCAGAGGCGGCTGGTGCTGACAGCTCCAAGGGAAGGCTTAAAAGCCACAGAGGCCAGGGCAAGAGGAGGAGAGGACCATGCCTATGTGTGGCCAGCAGACAGCCACAGGGCCAGCCTGCTCCCTGCTGTGCTGAACCCCACTGAAGGCCACCCACAGACCAGCATGCAGGGCGGCTGCTGATGCTCTGTGGCCAACATCAGAAGAGGGTAGGAAAGCAGGGCCAGCCCCTGGTGGGGCCTCTTACTGTTCCCACTCCAGGTGCTCACTTTGGCAGTGGAGCGCCCACTTTCTTTGGCAAGTCAGGAATGGCAAAGGCGAGACTGAAGCACCTGGGGCTCATGCCCCAGCCTTTGTGACACCCAACCCCAACTCCTTCCTGGTGCTCTAGCTGAAGCCAGAGCATTGGCCTGAGCGGCCAAGAAGAGGATCCAGCCCTGAAGGGAGCAGGACTGCAGCACAAAGTGAGCACAACCACGAGGGGACTCAAATCCTGAATCATCCGATCCACAGGGAGATGCCTTATCCTTTAGGCCATGATGAGGGGGCCTAAAACACTTTGGAAAAGCCGGACACTGTGTTTCTCAGGTCATCTGTTGAGGGGCCGAGACTTCTGGGCACAAGAAGTTAAGTTCCCAGCGACACGTGAGACTTAACTGTATGGGGCCAGGTGCAGGGCTTTGGCAGGGAGGCTCGGGCATGGGGGAGTGAGGTGCAGCGGATGGACCGGCTGTCTAGGCACAGAGATTTAGTCTCCTGAGGAGGAGGAGGAATCCTCTGACAGGCAGTGGCTGTGCAGAAAAGAGGAGGGGTTCCTGGTACTTTTTTTGCCTCTCTTTGCCTGGGCGTGCTCACTCTGCCTGCACACTGGGATAATCACTGCTGTGGTGAATGGTGAAGCTTGCCCTTACAAGCCCAGGTAGCTCAGGTGGTAGAGCATCAGGCTCTAATCTGAGGGTCCAGGTTCAAGCCCTGTCTGGGCGCTCAGCTTTTAAGTTGCCTTGTGTGCCAGGAGCCAAACTCTGTTCACAGCCACACAGGGATTCCCAGAAGCTGTGGCCATTTCCCTGGAAAGGTTCCTTTCTTAGCAAGCAGGAGAGAGGCTGCAGGTGCAGATAGCGCAGTCTCTGCTGCCAGGAAGCGCTGTGGGGCCAGGTGCTGAGAAAGCCCAGAGGGGAGCAGCAGAGATGAGGGGAAGAGAGACAGAGAAGCAATGAGAACAGAGCACAAGTGTAAAGGGCATCTGGTCTGGCTATTGTGGCAAACTTCCATGGTTTATACATGACCCTGGTGGAATTGGCCTGTGGAAGGATCTGAGTCCCCACCCACATACCCAGAGGCTGCCTGACCTCGAGGACTGGTAGGATACAGAGATTCAGGGCCTGTCTGCAGAGGTCTGTACTTTAAGAATTTAGGTGTATTTTATCACTTAGCTAGTTATAAAGATATAAAAGAGAGAATAAAAATCACTGTCTGTCTGTGTAATGGCCTTCTTACTGTGACAGTCTGAGGCCTGGTTCTTCTGCTAAGCAAAGGCAGCCATAAGGTGGGAAGTGTATGGTCACATCCTCACATTCCCAACTAGTCACATTGAAATAAGGTGCTATTGGGCTGTGAGGAATACAATCCTGCCCTGATATTCCATCACCTCCAGAGAAAGGGAAATTTAGTTTGGTAGCATCCTGTCTGGCAAGAACTCACTTATCAATAGACACAGCTGGAAAACTCCTGTCTATTGTGACTCAGCAAGCTCACAAGGCATATCTGTAGTTGTGAAATCCTCCCTTCTGTATTGTTTGGTATGTTTATTTGCATGGTCTCTGTCTGGTTCTGTGATTGTTTCTTTCCTGCTGTGACAGGAAAACATCAGATGCTGCTCCCAATGCTACACTCAAGTTTTTCAGAAATTAGTCGACTTTATGGCCAGAAGAGATAGATATATGTATAGATGTATAGTTGTGAAATCCTCCCTTCTGTATTGTTTTGTATGTTTATTTGCATGGTCTCTGTCTGGTCTGTGATTGTTTCTGTCTGCTGTATAATTAATTTTGCTGGGTGTGACCAGTGAAGGAGGTGGAATATAACCATGTTACAGCATATTAGGACTGGTTAGTCTAGAGAAGGAGTGAGGGTATTCAGGCAGTGTGGCGGTCGGGGCCACGTGGTGAGTGCCTCGCTGAAGCGCTGGCCGCCCCTCTCTCTCCCCACTCCTCCCCTTTCCCGCTAGATCGGTGCGCACTGTGCAGCATAGGAGTCCACTGGCTCTGGGCCACATGGAGGGTTTTTGTTTTGTTTTTTCCTGCTTTTACGGCCGCGCCGTTGTTTTTCCCCACCCCTGCTTTGTTGCTCCAGCCCCCATTTTTGTAGCAAGTTGTCCCTCTAACTTTGCCGCCCAGCTGCGCCAGATCCGCCCCCACACCCCCGCTTGCTGCTCCAGCCGTGCTGCTTTTTCCCCGCTGTTTTGTTGCTTGGGGCGCAAAAAGCCAGAGCCGGCCCTGCCCACACCTGACTCCTGCCATCTCTACCGGGACCTGGACAAGGTTTGCTTGTGTTTGGATTCTGCAAAGCAGAGGAGCAGGTGAGGTTTTCCTTGCAAGCTGTGTGTGAGCTCAATCTTGGCCAGGTCTGCACTACAAAGTTGTTTCAGCAGAATTATATTGCTCAGGTGTGTGAAAAACACACTAAGCTCCCTCAGTCAGCAGCTTGTGGCTGGTGCCACACTGCAATGCCACGTCTGGTGACAAACTGCCCTGTTTTGCTGACAAAATAAAAAGGACTTTGATGAGAGGTCTAGAGCTTTTGCAGCAAACTTAAAGTGACAGAGTAGACGCTGCTGTTCATTATATCACCATAACTGGCCTCCCAGTATCCCACAATGCCCGCCGTGAACTCGCCTGCCCTGCATTCCTGCTACAGAGCCATGGCCTCTCCGCTTCATAGCCCGGGAAGTTCTCACAGCTGAGCCTGCAGCTCTGCGGTGGCAGCCAGAGCAAATCACTGCTGTGGATGTTGCTCTTCCCGCCCCTGCGAACACAGAGCAGGGTGGCGGAACTTCCATACATTGGGCACTGCATCCGAACGGTGATGCCACCATGACACCCCTTCCCTCGAGGAGGCTCTACCTTCTAAACAAGGTCGGCTGTTTTCTTGTAAAATCACTGAAAGGGAAGGAGAAAACTCGAAAGAGGTTCCTCCTGGCGCTCACGTCCGTGAACCCGAATACTCTCTCAGTCCTCAAAGAGAGACCTGGAGAAGGAGACTTGCTGAAGCAAAGCCACAGGGGTCCCTGAGGTTTCCCTGGCCCCTCGCCCTCTCCCTGCCTGGCTGATGTCAGCATCTCTCTGTGAGGTCACCACCTCCCACCACCTTGACCAATAGTCTGAGGTCCTGCAAAAGGCCTTTGTGATGTCACTGCCACACCCCTCCCTTGCTGTGCTAATGTCCTGCCCTGGCCAGGCACTTTGGAGGTTTGAGCTACTCCTGTGGATCACCCCACTCAAGGAGCATTCGTTCTAGGCAGCAAGTCGCTAGACAGGAAAACATCAGATGCTGCTCCCAATGCTACACTCAAGTTTTTCAGAAATTAGTCGACTTTATGGCCAGAAGAGACTCATTAGAGCATCTAATCTGACCCCTGCATATCACAGGCCTCCTGTATGACACAAGAGCTACTTTGGGAGCAACATATTCCAGAAAGGCATCTAGTCTTCATTGATTGACATCAGAGATGGAGAATCCACCACTTTCCTTGGTAGCTTGTTCCTGTGGTGAATCATCCTCTCCGTTGAATATTTGTGCCTTAGTTATAATATGAATTTGTCTCTTTTCACCTTCCAGCCATTGGGTCTTGTTATGCCTTTCTGCCTGGATTAAAGAGCCCTTTAATACCCAATATTTTCTCTCCATTAAGGCACTTCCAACACTTCCATGAAGTCACCTTTCAATCTTCTTTGATAAGCTAAACAGGCTGAGCTCATTCAATAGCTCACTAGAAGGCATTTTTCTCCAGCCCTCAGAACATTTGGTGGCTCTTTTGCTGCCCCAGCTCCACTCTCACAACATATTTTTCAAATGAGGACACCAAAACTGAGGCAGCATTACAGTATCAGTCTCACTGATGCCGTGTCACTTCCTGTGACGTTATTGACATAATCTATAACTGTATAGATCATTGTTACGACCACTGTTCTATATTTTCAGCCAATATGGTAGAAAGGTTGTTGTAAGGGGTCTATGGAGAGGTTCTGATTGGCTGATTATAATTATGCTATCTCTAGATGTGTATCATTTTGTAATTGATGTTATGAATATTGGCTCTATGCTGCCCATATTTCCCCAAACTTGTGCTCTGCTTCCCGGGGAACACCCCAGACAAGTTGGTGTCAGTTCTGTCTAGCCTGTTTGATGGCTCATTAAGGACCATCAGCTGTACAATCGACCCATTGAGAGAAGGCAGATACGCCTTGTGACTCAGCAAGGTCTGCAGGGACCTGCCTATGGACAGAATCCTTAAGGTTTTTCATGCCAGGTGCTGTATAGAGTGTCCTTGGGACAAAGACTACACGGCAAGAGACTATAAAAGGCTGATGCCTCACCTCCATCTTGTCTTCAGTCCTGCTTCATACCTCTGATGGACTTTGTTACAAACTGAAGCTCTTACAAAGGACTGAATGACCCCTTATTTTTCTCTGGCCTAGCAAGAATGAATTGAATTTCGTGACTTTCTGGAAAGTGCAGCGAGATTAAATGTGGGAATTCAGTCTCTGTGTTTGTGAGCTGATGTTTTCTCTCACAGGTCAGTGCCTGCATTGAAATACCAAGAGGGATCTAAGGGCTGGTGTACGCTGGGCACTGAACTGGCAGAGCGACGCCTCTCAGGGTGTGACCTCCCAACCCATATAGTTAAGGTGACCTAAGCCCTGGCTAAATAGTGCTAAATAAAAAGGAAGAATTGTTCTGCCCATGGAGTTCTTACAGGATGGGAAAACACCTCCAGTCACTGTCTACTCCAAAGTGCTATAGCAGTGCCACAGCAGCCTTTTAAGTGTAGACAGAGTGAAAGTAGATCTGGCTCCACTTTGCACTCTGGATGCTCAGGCACTAAGACTAGAGTAATAATAATAACAGTACAGTGCCTGCATAGTTGGCAGGATTTGAACTTGCAGGTGACCCCAATAGATGCCTAACCCATTCCTTTAATGACTTGGCCACAACTACTTGATATATAGCTGTTCTATTACATGATGATTCTGTTCTCACTGAATTGTCACTTCAAATTGCTCAGACCAGCTTCCCAGCACACTCACGGCTGTGCATTAGTGTACTTGTGTCCTTGGGTGAACAGCAAGAATTCCTGCCCATTTCCCTTCCAGCTGAGCAGGATGAGAGGTGTTTGTGTGAATGACATTGCTGAAGATTGTTGTTCATTCCCACTCTGACAATTCAGACAGTCCTTCCTAGTCAAATCTCCAGCACATCGTTCCAATAGCTGGGAGCAGGATTTCTGGGGCACTGGAAATTTTTTCAGGGGCTGGTGCATTGAACTCAGCCTTGCATTCCACCTCTTGATGTTTCATGGACTAACAACAGCAGCAGAAAGTGAAAGAGCCGAGCCAATATCTCTCCCTGGCAGGGATGCAGGTGCCATGATCCCGCTAGTCTGACTATCGCAGTGCAGGAGTGAAGGGTTCACTGGAATCGAATGCTCCTTGGCTCAGACCACAGAGACACAGGAAGATTTTGCTGTTCAAGTAGATCTGTGCAAAGGAAATTGTGTCTCTGTGTGAAATTGAGGCAGGAAATGAAACATCCACATGGTGGCCCAATGCTCTAGGGAATGTGGGAGTAAGGACTCGGGCTGAGAAATGATTTAACAGGGGTTGTGTATTTATTGCCCTGATTAAAATCTATATGCTAAAAGGCAGCCACTGTTGTTAGTACTTGTGGCCTGTGTAGGGACAGCCCCAGTGGTGTCAAGTCCATTGTCTCTCACAGGGGCAGTCAATTATTTTATCAAGGTGTACAAATTTCTTGGCCAAGGTATAGTCAAGGGTCTAGGGACTCCAGAGAAAACAATACATCAAGCTGATAAGAGGAAGTACATAAAAGATTTTGCAGCCACCATGGGCATATATCTCATGATGTCGTGGTTTCACTCTCCTTTCCCTCTTGGTGCCACCTCCTCCTTTCCCTTTGGCCTTAGGGTAGTTGGGACTACAAGGCAAAGCTGGAAACATCTCCTCAGTACACCAGGGAGTGTTTATGTCCATTCCTGCGAGCTAAGCAGGGGTTTGATGTTGCTGCTTTCAGTCCTCTGGCTCTGCCGGGATAAGGAATAATTCAGGGCTGTCACTGAAACTGAAGGAGGAAGATCTGCTTGACAGGCAGAGGGACGCCCTCTTAAAGGTGTTTGTCTGGCTGGCAGTCCTGGTTCCCAGGTCTCGCCCGGGTGCAGCTCCAGCAGTTTTGGGACTGGGTCACTTTGGCCCCACCTGCTGCCCCCAGGTGCTTTCTCCGCCCAGGGGCCCTGTCATGCAGCGGAGCTGGGAGCAGCGGCTCACCTGCTCGCCCAGTGGCTGCCGGCCCCTCCCCATGGCAGGCAGTGGTGGGCTGTGCCTCCGCAGCGCTCGCCCCTGTCCCGAGCCCCTGCAGCCAATGGGACACTGTGGGGTGATGCCTGGGGGCAGCAGCACATGGAGGCCCCCAGCCTGCCCCACCTTGGAGCCCCAGGAAGCAGCCGGCACTCCTGGACCCTCCCAGAGCCTGCACCCGGTCCACACACGCCTGCCCCCCTAACTCCCCCTCCCACATCCTGTGCCCTCTCCCTCCCTCCACACACCCCTCCCGCCTGCCCCAATCCCTCCCAGAGCCTGCACTCCCACCCCTCCTCCTGTTCCCCTACCCTGCCCCAGCCCAGAGCCTGCACCCAGCACCCAAACTCCTGGTAGAGCCATGACAAGGGAATTTTACAGCCGCAAGGCAAGGGCCTGCTCCAGGCTCTTGTGGCGGCAGTCCCTGGAGTTCCTGTTGCTGCTGGTGGGAAGGACCTGCCACTGAATTGCCACCGCCGGGCCATTCATCCTTCGGTGGCAATTTGCAGCGGGTCCCTGAGTCCCTCTCGAGAGAAGGACCCATCGCCGCAATTGCTGGGCTATGAAGCAGAGCGGTAGAGCTGCCGCCAAGCGCCGCCTGATCGGGGCAGAGCTGCGCCTCCACTTTGCACGCCCGCGAGGCAAGTGCCTCACTCACGCCGCCCATGTGCCACGGTGCTGCAAACTCCATCCCAGAGCCTGCACACCCTAGATCTCCTCCCTCACCCAAACTCCTCCCAGAGACCAGCCTCTCACCCCTTCTGCACCCAAATCTCCCCCAGAGCCTGCACTTTTCTGCACCTCAGCCCCAGCCCAGAGCCTGCACTCCTAGAAGACCTTCCTCCCTTCACCCAAACTCCCTCCCAGAGCCTTAGGCAGGGTTGGGGAAATGGAGTTTTGGGGGCAGGTTCTGGGCAGTATGAGTGACACTTGGCCCACTGGGAGGACTGGAGGACTGGGCCCTGGCCCTAAGGTAAATTGGAGGTTGAGACCTCTGCTTTAAGGGGGATTGGAGCAATGCTGGAGAGACTGACGGGCAGGGAGCTGGGGAGCTGTGTGCTCCAAGGAGAGTTGTTGTGCTCTGGTGACACAGAGCGGGGGTGGGAGTTTGTAAGCTGTGAAGTTGCACACAGAGAGCAAAGTTTACTAACCCCACATTAAAAACTGTTCCTGCTCTGGGCTATAATTTGACACTCCTTTGTTGAGAGTATAGCTCAGTGGGTGGAATGTTTCCTACAGCATAATGGGTCTTAATTCCAACTAAGTGATTCCTTTTAAAGCTTTTTCAAATGAAAATCGCATTTCCAGACCCATCTCCAGTATGTTCAGGAGTTTGTTGAAGGCAGGAGTGGCGGGTTGAAATGAATTTTAAACTCTCAGCATTTTCCTGTGCAACTGAATAAAGACTCAGTAGAGCTGTCCAGCAGCTGAAATCAGTTCCAGTCCTCATGCCCTTAAAGCCTGGTCTACACTAGAAGAAACCGGTTTAGGAGCATAAACCGATTTAACGCCCACACCCGTCCACACTAGGAGGCACCTTATATCAATTTTAATGGCTCTTAAATGAGCCCCTGCAATTCTCCCGACGAGAGTAGCGCCATTATCGGGATTAACATATCAACAGGGTTAGTGGCCACAAATCGACGGTATTGGCTCTCCGGCGGCATCCCACAGTGCACCATCAGACTGCTCTGACAGCACTCTGAACTCTGATGCACTGGCCAGGTAGACAGGAAAAGCCCCCACGAACTTTGAAAATTCATTTCCTGCTCTCCCAGCCGTGAGAGCCCATCACACAGGTGACCACGACAGCTCATCTGCACAGGTACAATGCAGTCTCCTGAGAATCGAAAAGAGCCCCAGCATGGATCAAACGGAGGTACTGGATCTGATCGCCATATGGGGAGAGGATTCAGTGCTAACAGGAACTGGCGTCTTCCAAAAGATTTGAAATGAAAAAGTATTTAAAGAATTTCAAGGCTATGTCGGATAAAGGCCACAGCAGGGACTCCACTGCAGTGCAGAGGAAAGTTAAGGAGCCTGTGACAAGCCTACCAGAAACCAAAGAAGCAAACGGCAGGTCCGGGCAGATCGAAACATGCCGCCTTTGGCGTTGAGCTTGCATGCAATTTAGGGGTTGCGTTGACAAGTACTCCCACCCTGACCGTGGATTCTGGAGGGTGGGGTCGTAATTCTGCCATGTCTGAGGACTTTGGCGGACGGGAGATGAAGATGAAGAAGAGGAGGACGACCTAGTAGAGAGCACACAGCACTCCATGAGCCCCAGCAGCCAGGAGCTTTTTCTCACCCTGACGGAATTACCTCCTCCCAGCCCTCCCAAGCAACTATCCCAGACAATGACGCCAGAAGGGACCTCAGAGTGAACCTTTGCAAATAGCAAACATTGTTTTAAGCAAGCGCTTTTTAATGATTGATTTGCCCTGAGACTTGGGACGCATTCGCAGACAGTATAGTTACTTAGAAAAGTTTATGTTAACATGTCCGGGATTGAACGGAAACTGGGCATCTCTCTGATGAAGGCCTGGAGGTACCCAGAAGCCTTTGCAGAAGGTTTCTGGGCAAGGCAGCCTTGTTCCGCCTAATTACAGTAGGAAACTTTACCAAGCCATGCATGTAGCAAGTAATCAGTATCATTGCATGGCAAAGCATAGCAGCTGCATGGTCCCGGTGACTGCTGGCATTCAAGAAGCATCCGCTCTTATCTCGCTGATCCCTGGCAAAGGATATCGCTCAGGATAACCTGCTAAAAATCAGGAATTTAAGTAAGGGGATGGCCATTTCCTACTGGTCTGTGACTGCAGCAGCTAAAAAAACTTTCCTGCACTTAGCCATGGGGGAGGAGGAGTGAAATGCCGACAGATCTTTTTCGTGTTTGGTCAGCGGGGATCTTCCCAAGCTACCAGCCACGCAGTGGGTGGGGGGGTGGGAAGGGTGTTGATTAGCAGGGAGCTAGCATGGTCTTAGCCATGCGTTGGGGGGCGGGGTCAATCACTACAGAAGCCGAAAGACAGTGGCTTACCATGGCCGCATGCAAGCTGAATTCTGATGCCTGGACCTGTGTCTGTGAGATCTGTAACTCCAGAGCTGCAGGCACTCAGTATTAAGATGAAAAATGCGACCTTGTAGGGAAATCACATGTGCTATGTAAGGTGAATAGTGCTGTTCACTGTGAAAGAGTATAACCATTGTTCTGTAAAATGTATCTTTTAAAATATTTCTCTCCCTCATGCAGCTGCAAATTTTTCAAGTGTCCCTCCTCCATCCCAAAGGCTAGCACAGATAAGGCGGAGGAAAAAGAAGATGCGAGATGAAATGTTCTCAGATATTATGGAAGTTACACGCAAGGAAAGAGCTCATCTGAATGAGTGGAAGGACGTGGTATCAAATTACAGGAAAGATGCCAGTGAACGTGAGGACAGGAAAGACACCGGAGATGAGAGGTGGCGGCAGGAAGACCAGCAGGAAAATCAGCGGTGGCGGCAGGAAGATCAGCGGTGGCAGGATGCAACTCTGGGGCTGCTGCATGATCAAACTGACATGCTCCAGCGTCTGGTGGAGCTTCAGGAACAGCAGCAGGATCACAGAGTGCCGCTGCAGCCCCTGTATAACCACCCTCAACCCTCACCATGTTCCACATCCTCCTCACCCAGACGTGTAAGAACGCGTGGGGGGAGGCTCCATGCACCCACCCACTCCACCCCCGTGGACAGCCCAACCAGAAGGCTGTCGTTACTGTGAAATTTTTAAATGGCCTTTTCCTTCCCTCCTATTCTCCTCCCAAACCACACA